>NC_090184.1:46846574-46861574 GCF_024679245.1 Pseudorasbora parva
GATGAGTTCCTCTCCTCCATCTCATCCCAGATGTTCATGTCTTTCTTTCTTCAGTCGGAAAGAAAAAACATTCCAGGATTTTTCTCCTCATAATGGCCTTCAATGGGAACCAACGGCTGAAGGTCCAAATCAATGAGGAAGAGCTTCAGAGACTCTGATGATCCAGAGGAATAGAGTCTGATCCACACAAACCATCACACATTTACTGCACTAATACACATTTATATCGTTTTTAACCTCGAATGTTCGAATTAAAGGGTCAGTTCAGCCAGAAATGAAATGTCTGTCATTAACTCCTCTCCCTAATGTCGCTCCACACCCGTAAGACCTCCGCTCATCTTCACACACAGTTTAAGATATTTTATATTTAGTCCGAGAGCGTATGCAAGTGTATGCACACTATACTGTCCATGTCCAGAAAGGGAATAAAAACATCATCACAGTAGTCCATATGAGACATCAGTGGGTTAATTAGAGTCTCTTGAAGCATCCAAAATACATTTGGGTCCAAAAATAACAAAAACTACGACTTTATTCAGCATTGGCTTCTCTTCCGCGTTTGTGTTCAGTCCTCAAATAAAGATTCAAACGGTTATGAGTCAGTGAATCGAGTCATGATTCGGATCGCCAATGTCTCGTGATTTCAGCAGTTTGACACGCGATCCGAATCATGACTCGATTCGCTGACTCATAACCGTTTGAATATGAGAACATGAAGAAGAACATGAGATGGAGTTTTTCGGCAAAACGCACCGAACAGCGGCATAAAAGTTAATAAATGTGTATTAGTGTAGTAAATGTGTGATGGTTAGTCTGGATCAGACTCTATTCCTCTGGATCATCAGAGTCTCTGAAGCTCTTCCTCATTGATTTGGACCTTCAGCCGTTGGTTCCCATTGAAGGCCATTATGAGGAGAAAAATCCTGGAATGTTTTTTATTTTTTCCTGACTGAAGAAAGAAAGACATGAACATCTGGGATGAGATGGAGGAGAGGAACTCATCAGATGTTCATTCTGAAGTGAACTTTAAAGGCATAGTTCACTTTAAAATGACATTTCTGTCATCCTTTACTCACCCTCAAGTTGTTTCAAACCTGTATGAGTTTCTTTCTTCAGCTGAACACAAGGGAAGATATTTTGAAGAATGTCAGTAACAGTTAACTGGAGCCATAGGAAAAATAAATACTATGGAAGTCAATGGCTCCAGTTAACAGTTTATTAGGCTGCTGTCACTTTAGGCCGAATGCACGGATCCAATACACGGATACACATCTGATATTCTCCCAGCTATGCATGTATGGGTAGATCAGCACGGTGTAATTCAAACATGCACATCTATCTAATTAATAACTAATAATCTATAATATCTAATTATATATTTTATTTGTAACACTTAATAAAAATCGATTTAAATTTAAATAACGAATAAAAACGAGATGAAAATGTTAGGGAGGGATGATTTAGGGAAGAGAGCCAGTCTCGGATTAACATTTTAATCTCGTTTTTATTTGTTATTAAAACTTTAATCGATTTTTGTGTTTTGTTTTTGTCACAAGATTACTGATAGGCTGTTTGCAAAAAGACCCAATCACATTTAAATAAGAAGAAAATCATCCACTGACTTACAAAACTGCCACAGAAACAACCTTGAGAGAAATAAAGTGGAGTGAAAAGTACGATATTTGACTTTTAAATGTAGTGAAAGTCATACGTTTCCAGAAAAGATGAAGTACAGATACAGTAGCAACTGCATCCACTAACTAATGTTTAGTTTATGTTTGATATTTTCTCTAATACTCAAAGGCGGTGCCAAGGACACATGAATATAAATTATGGTATAAAAATATATTAGCACTGTCAAAGATGCGAATGATTAAAGATATTAATCTGTCTATGCGTTTGTGAATGAATAAAGACTTCAAAGAGACAGATTTCCGCTCGTTATTCGTCCCATTTCACACTCGTTTCTATTTTAAACCCATCAAACAAGCGAACAGATCCTCTATTTCTCAGAAGAGTCCGCCTGAGCCTGTTGTTCATCCACAACTTGATTTATTTCAGTGCAATAATTCTAATCATATTAATGATATATCATCCGTTAATGGGAATATTTCTGTGAGATCTGACGTTTTTCAAGTGTCCAAATGTAGCACGAGAACCATCTGAGAAACTCCATTTGTCCTCTTTATGGCTCTAAAGTTCATCAACAATGAGTTCAGGTCGGCTGATCATGTCACATGTCTTTAAATGTGCTTTGTTAAATAAACGTGTTATGTTAACAGCTCTATATACTGTATATATCATGGATGCTTTGATGAAGGAAGACTCTCTTTCCACATGAAAATGAATCGGTTAGAGCCGTGTCATTTCTCAGGGGTTTCGTACAGTAGACACTTTAAAACATCAAACAGACCGAGAGGAAAAGGCTCTCCTGAGACCAACTATGAGAGTGAAGTTAAAAAGAAAGAAGCGCCCCTTAGATCTTCCCCTCAGCGGAGAAAAAGCAGATGTATGACGGCATTTTGTCATCTTGGAGAGACTCCTTCAGAAAGCCCAGATAAGAGGAGTGTGTAGCCAAGGCCATGAGCGTTAGAAACCAATATTCTCCAGTCCATTAAACGTCTGGAGTGATGGATGGCTGAAACACACTTTTATGTGTTTGTAACTATTGTAAAACATTGGATTTATTTGTCTCTGTGGAAACATAACATCACTTTTCTTCCTGTGTGGATTTTTAATGGTTGATCTGCTGGGAGTTTTTCCATGTAGGTTAATTCATCAGCAATAGAATAAAATAGACGGAGATTTCTGCCCTGATGTGGAAACCATATTTAGTATTTTGGTGTTCAAATGAGTGCGCATTCTCTGGCCCTGTTTACATCTGCACTGAAAAATATCTCATGTCATTTTACTGATCTAGTAAATGCATCTTGATTTAAGAATTGTTAGATATTTAGACTGGAAACAAGACAAAAATACTATATAAGAAGAGCATTTTTGGCAGTGTGGTGTTTAAATCCGTCTCTTTGGTCCACTTTCAACCCCTTCTGTCAGCCTGGTCTCATTGGACAAACGTACCTGTGGCAATGTTTTTGCAAACCACAAAATACGTACCAAAAAGAACATATCACAACAGTTTTAAAGTGAAATGTCCACTGGGTGGCGCTAAAAGCTTTTTGTTTTCTTTTTTCAGAACAGATGTGCGTGAATCTGGCATGTTTTGTTATGTTGATTTTTTAACGTACACCCACACTAAACCGTAAACCGACCCGATAGTGTTAACAAAAGCAAATGTGACAAAAATAAGATTGTTTTGAACTCGTCTTTGAGCTCGTCTTTTTATCATGACTCGTTTTTTACGTGATTTGTTCCCAAGCTTTCAGCATTGCAAGTAAAAAAATCTGCACCAGCTGAGCTCTCGAGCAATTAATATGTCAGAAAATCTGAACATATGGAGCTGGTTAAGGGAAGCAAACTCCAAAATGTATTCGTTAACAAATCATGGACTATGGTATAAAAACTAATGATAATAAATACTTGCTGTTTTACTGCCTCTAGTGTGATATGAACGTATTGGTATGTATTTTGTGGTTTGCAAACAGGTACGTTTTGCCAATGAGACCAGCTTGACTTCTGTCCTAGAGATGTCCAAGATGTCTTAGAGGGGAGGGTTTTATGGGGGGGGGGGGGGGGGGGGGTAATGAAGAGTAACTTACATATAAACTAATTTGAGACGATGGAAAGACATACAGAGAGTATCAGCTTTAGTTTCTGCTCTAAAAGAGCCGCAAGTGTGTGTTAGAAACACTCAAACCTTCAAACCAAACTTGGTTCTTCAGTTGACAAAGTCAAACTAGCGTGCTTCCCATAATGTTTAGCATTAGGGTTTATCGTTTAGATCATTAGACGGAGCGTAGAGCGTCTGTTAGTGGCTGTTTGACCACATTAGCATCTACACTACGAAAGCAATTCGGTCTAATGAGTTTTTTCTCTACTTCTGGAAGTGGTTGAAAGTGGACCAGCTCAAAACATTTTAGACCCTCTTTCCTTCTGTATTTACCTTCGATTGACCAAAACGCATCTTAATGCCATCTGTAAGCAGGGACTCTGTCTCCTTCAGAGACCAAGACAGCGGTTTTATCTGCATCTATATTGAAGAGTAATCCAACAGTGTTCAAATCCCATTTTTAGCACTGGTGTACAGCACTTAAAGGTGTGGTCACATTAGCAACATTTCAGTTAAATTTTATGAGCAAAATGTCATAGTCATTAGTCTCGTGGGCAGCTCTCCGACATATACTGCGATTGCGCTTCGGTTGAGCCGAGATTGAGTCCCGGCTCACAGACCTTTCCCCAGATTGAGTCCCGGCTCACAGACCTTTCCCCAGATTGAGTCCCGGCTCACAGACCTTTCCTAAGATTGAGTCCCGGCTCACAGACCTTTCCTACGATTGAGTCCCAGCTCACAGACCGTTCCCCAGATTGAGTCCCAGCTCACAGACCGTTCCCCAGATTGAGTCCCGGCTCACAGACCTTTCCTAAGATTGAGTCCCGGCTCACAGACCTTTCCTAATATTGAGTCCCGGCTCACAGACCTTCACCAGATTGAGTCCCGGCTCACAGACCTTTCCTAAGATTGAGTCCCGGCTCACAGACCTTCACCAGATTGAGTCCCGGCTCACAGACCTTTCCCCAGATTGAGTCCCGGCTCACAGACCTTTCCCCAGATTGAGTCCCGGCTCACAGACCTTTCCCCAGATTGAGTCCCGGCTCACAGACCTTTCCTCAGATTGAGTCCCGGCTCACAGACCTTTCCCCAGATTGAGTCTCGGCTCACAGACCTTTCCTAAGATTGAGTCTCGGCTCACAGACCTTTCCTAAGATTGAGTCCCGGCTCACAGACCTTTCCCCAGATTGAGTCCCGGCTCACAGACCTTTCCCCAGATTGAGTCCCGGCTCACAGACCTTTCCCCAGATTGAGTCCCGGCTCACAGACCTTTCCCCAGATTGAGTCCCGGCTCACAGACCTTCACCAGATTGAGTCCCGGCTCACAGACCTTTCCCCAGATTGAGTCCCGGCTCACAGACCTTTCCCCAGATTGAGTCCCGGCTCACAGACCTTCACCAGATTGAGTCTCGGCTCACAGACCTTTCCTAAGATTGAGTCCCGGCTCACAGACCTTTCCTAAGATTGAGTCCCGGCTCACAGACCTTCACCAGATTGAGTCCCGGCTCACAGACCTTTCCCCAGATTGAGTCCCGGCTCACAGACCTTTCCCCAGATTGAGTCCCGGCTCACAGACCTTTCCCCAGATTGAGTCCCGGCTCACAGACCTTTCCCCAGATTGAGTCCCGGCTCACAGACCTTTCCCCAGATTGAGTCCCGGCTCACAGACCTTTCCTCAGATTGAGTCTCGGCTCACAGACCTTTCCCCAGATTGAGTCTCGGCTCACAGACCTTTCCCCAGATTGAGTCCCGGCTCACAGACCTTTCCCCAGATTGAGTCTCGGCTCACAGACCTTTCCCCAGATTGAGTCTCGGCTCACAGACCTTTCCCCAGATTGAGTCTCGGCTCACAGACCTTTCCCCAGATTGAGTCCCGGCTCACAGACCTTTCCCCAGATTGAGTCTCGGCTCACAGACCTTCACCAGATTGAGTCCCGGCTCACAGACCTTTCCTAATATTGAGTCCCGGCTCACAGACCTTTCCCCAGATTGAGTCTCGGCTCACAGACCTTCACCAGATTGAGTCTCGGCTCACAGACCTTCACCAGATTGAGTTCCGGTTTACAGACCTTTCCCCATATTGAGTCCCGGCTCACAGACCTTTCCCCAGATTGAGTCCCGGCTCACAGACCTTTCCCCAGATTGAGTCTCGGCTCACAGACCTTTCCCCAGATTGAGTCTCGGCTCACAGACCTTTCCCCAGATTGAGTCTCGGCTCACAGACCTTTCCCCAGATTGAGTCTTGGCTCACAGACCTTTCCCCAGATTGAGTCCCGGCTCACAGACCTTTCCCCAGATTGAGTCCCGGCTCACAGACCTTTCCCCAGATTGAGTCTCGGCTCACAGACCTTCACCAGATTGAGTCCCGGCTCACAGACCTTTCCCCAGATTGAGTCTCGGCTCACAGACCTTCACCAGATTGAGTCCCGGCTCACAGACCTTTCCCCAGATTGAGTCCCGTCTCACAGACCTTCACCAGATTGAGTCCCGGCTCACAGACCTTCACCAGATTGAGTCCCGGCTCACAGACCTTTCCCCAGATTGAGTCCCGGCTCACAGACCTTTCCCCAGATTGAGTCCCGGCTCACAGATATTTCCTGTGATATTTTATTGCCATGTCCATTGTATGAGAACAGCTGAAACAAGTCACTTTCAAACCAAGCACACCAAATTCACGTAACCAATTTAAGCAGCAGAAATTAGGGTGTGTTAAACTTTTCCATCCTGGCATGAAACTCCTGAATGTTCCTATTACAATGACTGCTTTTCACCTACTAAATTTCAACAAGCAATGGGAAATGTGACCGCACTTTAAGTTAGGCTAGAGGTGCATTGTTCTCTATCAACGATCTAGAACAGGGATCCTCAAATCTGGCCCACAAGATCCACTTTCCTGCAGAGTTTAGCTCTAACCCTAATCAAACACACCTGAACATGCTAATCAATGTCTTCAGGATCATTAGAAAAATCACAGGAGGGTGTGTATGATCAGTGTTGGAGCTAAACTCGGCATCACATTGGCCCTCAAGGGCAAGATTTGTATAACCATGATTTGGACACACAGGTGAAGTTTGTAAACTGGATTATGTTAACACCCTAATGTATAAAACTTTCTTTGCAGGAGTGATCCGTGAGACGTACCACAGAGACCGCGATCAGATGGTTCCGGTGACTCTCCTGGCCATCGCCGTCATCCTCGCCTTCGCCATGGGCGCCATCTTCTCCGGGATCGTCGTCTACTGTGTATGCGACCACAATCGCCGACGTGACTTTGAGCTGCCGGGCCGCAAAGACAAGGACTCCATCCAATCCAGACGAGGCTCCATGAACAGTGTCACCAAGCTGACCGGGCTGTTCGAGACCCAGGCCAAAGACGGCCGGCCAGAAGCCATCTTGACCCCGCTCATGCACAACGGCCGCCTGAGCAACGGGAAGATGCTCATTAAAGCAGATCAGCATCCGGATCTGAGCTCTCTTCCCACTCCCGAATCCACACCCATGCAGCCGCGCCGAAAGCCCAGCCGAGGGAGTCGAGAGTGGGAGCGCAACCAGAACCTCATCAACGCCTGCACTAAAGATTTGACCTCCATGGGGACTGTGGTAATCCCGACGGATCTGCCTCTGCGGGCGTCTCCGGGGCACATCCCTAGTGTTGTGGTGCTTCCGCTTCCCCAACATCAGCATGAGTATGTGGAGCAGATCTCGGATGACCAAGCTGGCACACTAGAATACAAGTCCCTCAAGAGTCCAGGTTTGGGCCTGGCGGAATACAAGTCTCTCAAGAGCCCGGATGGCGAAGGAACGCCTCCTCGAGTCCCCCAACGAGAGGCATCCCTAAGCGGCATGATCCCACCGGCTGTCCCGCAGATGGGAAAAAGGCTCGATGTGCATTCTTCGATGTATGGCCGTGGCTATCCCATGAGCTCTGGCATCAAGAAACAGCACAACACCAACTCATCCAACTCGTCCCATATGTCCAGAAACCACAGCTTCCGTGTGGAGACTCCTCCGCCCGCGCCGCAGCGAGTGGACTCCATCTCTTCTCCGCCTCCGCTTCTCAGCCTGAGCTCCTACGGCTCCAGGCAACTCAAGCCTGATGTTCCTCCCAAACCCTCACTGGTGTCCCTTTCCACGAAAGTCAAATCTGGTGACTCCTGCACATAGTGCGGAATAAAAGACGGCGGGGGACATTAAAGTGAGTCTGCTTTGTACAGCTGTGTACAGGAAATGCAACTCACTTTTTCCTTTTGTATATTTTTTAATGCGTACATGTCGAGCTCAGGCTGAAAGTGCCCAAGAGGGCAAACATCTGCACTGCAAAAAAACGCTTTTCTTACTTAGTATTTTTATCTTGTTTCTAGTCCAAATATCTAAATATTCTTAAATCAAGATGCATTTACTATATAAGTAAAACGATATTTGTTCTTGTTTTGGTCATCAAATAAGTTTTCCTTAAAACAGGCAAAATTATCTGCCAATGTGGTGAGACTGAAATCTAGTTTCTTGTTTGCATCCCAAACAGAAATAAGATTATTTTTCTCACCCCATTGGTGGACTCACTTAATTTTGACTGTTTTTATGATAACAAGAATAAATTATCTCATGTCGTTTTACTGATCTAGTAAATGCATCTTGATTTAAGAATATTTAGATATTTGCACTGGAAACAAGACAAAAATACTAAATAAGAAGAGCATTTTTTGCAGTGTAAGCTCAAAGGGAGGAACTCGGCTAGCGTTTTGTCTGCCGTGTTGGAGCTGATGTTTGTTTTCTGCCAAAAGCACATCGGAGACAGGCGCAATTGTTCAGTCCTGAAGCTATGAGACGTCCCGGTTATCGAGCACTCAGACTGGAGTTTACAATGGGAAACTGTGAAGAGCCGCCTGTCTCAGTGTTATTGGACAAAGCAATCGAGTTCTGCCTTCGTGCAAGAGTTCAAAACCTCTACTGTTGACTAAATAACACGGGACTGTTAATACTAACAGCTGGTTGTATTTATTTTTTAATAAAGTGCTTTTGCAGAAAGAGCATCTCTTTTAGGTTCAAATGAGACGCGAATGATCTTTTTAATTTGAATTAATCAAGTGTGAAGTTATTTAAAGTCATTAAACTGGAGCCAGTACTAACTCTTGGGACGTTGCTAAGCAAACTCAGAGACGACGGAAGCCTCCGAATGGAAGGAATATTCCTCGATCCGTGCCAGAGGAGCTTAAAGCCCACAGACAGGAACTCCTGAATCTCACCTCTTCATCTGAAACCGAGTGCCATTCTCGCTCCAGGAAAGCTAAGGATGAGCCGCACTTAAGACACTTGGTTTATGCTTTCAGACGTATCGTTTTCTCGTCCTGTCCACACACACACATACACACACGGGCCTTTTGTTGAGTCATTTCGTTTTTAAACAAGCCTGTTTTGCTCCTTCCACCTGTAAATTTGTGCCTTACACCCCTGAGTAGTGAAGCGTTTGTTAGCTGTTAACTGTCGTAGTTCTTATAATGACGTTCGTTTCCCTCGTTTGATTAAAAAAAATACACAAAAAACAACGTAATTGAAGAATGTAGGTGTTGTCGTAACCACACATGACTTTGTGCTTGATTTCTGATTGTGCCAATGAAGCGTTTGGAGTCGGCCCTCTTGTTGTGCTGGAAGAATGTTTTTGGTTTTGTTTTGTTCATTCTTTTTGTTACTTTTCACAAAGTCAGATGATGTTTTTACACTGTTTGTAGATGAATTGATGTGTATCTGTGGATCTGGCTGCTTCAAGGCAATAAGAGAAAAACACATGACCCAATCAGATATGATGTTTCTCCCAAACACACACACACACACACACACACACACACACACGAGTTTCTCTAATGTCTGATCAAACACAGTTTTTAGGCAGTGAATACAGGCTGGCTCCTGTGTAGATATGCACTCCAATAATATTAGGAAACAGATTAATGTTTTCAATGTTTGTGACAGATTCCGATTAATATAATTTTCTAGCTCTATCGTTGTGATGTAATATGAGGGATTGTTATTTAATATTTTGACACACGTTTTATTGAACTTGACGTCCAGGAATCTCTAGTTTGGGCTTTGTAGATGTTGAATTCACTCGCACGTCTGAGACGGCTCTAAGCCATCTGAATATATTCTCTCCGGAGATCACGGATCCTTTTCTCCAGACGCCCTGGGACTGTGGAGCTCGTACTCTTGTGTGGTTTGGTCACCGGCCCTCTCCCACATCTGATTCACAGCTAAATGTATGTTGTAAAGAAATTCTCTTTAATAAATGGAAAAGTAATAAAAACATTTCAGATTCTTGTCACAGAGCTTGTGTTGTTTGTCATGTTCTTGGAACATTAAGTTATGAAAACTGGGGCTGTCAATCAATTCAAATATTTAATTGTGATTAATTGCATTGTTAACTCGTGATTAATCACAACTTAATCGCATTTTTATCCGTTCTAAATGTACCTTAAAATAATGTTTCAAGCTTTTAATACTCTAATCAGCATGGGTATGGAAAATATGCATGCTTTATGCAAATGTAAGTTTACTATTTTGACTTGAACCCTAAAGACTTGTGACTTGACTTGAACCCTAAAGACTTGTGACTTGACTTGGACCCTAAAGATTTGAGACTTGACTTGGACCCTAAAGATTTGAAACTTCACGTGGACCATAAATACTTGAGACTTGACTTAGACCCGAAAGACTTGAGACTTGGACTCTACAGACCTGAGACTTGGACCCTAAAGACTTGGGACTTGGACCCTAAAGACTTGGGACTTGGACCCTAAAGACTTGAAACTTGACTTGGACCCTAAAGATTTGAAACTTGACTTGGACCCTAAAGACCTGAGACTTGTTTTGGACCTTAAAGTCTTGAGACTTGGACCCTAAAGACTTGAGACTTGGACCCTACAGACTTGGGACTTGGACCCTAAAGACTTGGGACTTGGACCCTAAAGACTTGGGACTTGGACCCTAAAGACTTGGGACTTGGACCCTAAAGACTTGGGACTTGGACTCTACAGACCTGAGACTTGGACCCTAAAGACTTGAGACTTGGACCCTACAGACTTGGGACTTGGACCCTAAAGACTTGGGACTTGGACCCTAAAGACTTGGGACTTGGACCCTAAAGACTTGGGACTTGGACCCTAAAGACTTAAACTTGACTTGGACCCTAAAGACTTGAAACTTGACTTGGACCCTAAAGACCTGAGACTTGTTTTGGACCCTAAAGTCTTGAGACTTGGACCCTAAAGACTTGAGACTTGGACCCTACAGACCTGAGACTTGGACCCTAAAGACTTGGGACTTGGACCCTAAAGACTTGAAACTTGACTTGGACCCTAAAGACTTGAAACTTGACTTGGACCCTAAAGACCTGAGACTTGTTTTGGACCCTAAAGTCTTGAGACTTGGACCCTAAAGACTTGAGACTTGGACCCGACAGACTTGGGACTTGGACCCTAAAGACTTGGGACTTGGACCCTAAAGACTTGAAACCTTGACTTGACTTGAACCCTTAAGACTTGTGACTTGGACCCTAAAGATTTGAAACTTGACTTGGACCCTAAAGATTTGAAACTTGACTTGGACCCTAAAGACTTGAGACTTGACTTGGACCCTAAAGACTTGAGACTTGACTTGGACCATAAATACTTGAGACTTGACTTAGACCCGAAAGACTTGAGACTTGGACCCTAAAGACTTGGGACTTGGACCCTAAAGACTTGAAACTTGACTTGACTTGAACCCTTAAGACTTGTGACTTGGACCCTAAAGATTTGAAACTTGACTTGGACCCTAAAGACTTGAGACTTGACTTGAACCCTAAAGACTTGAGACTTGACTTGGACCCTAAAGACTTGAGACATGATTTGGTCCCTAAAGATTTGCAACTTGACTTGGACCCTAAAGACTTGAGACATGATTTGGACCCTAAAGATTTGAAACTTGACGTGGACCATAAATACATGAGACTTGACTTAGACCCGAAAGACTTGAGACTTGGACTCTACAGACCTGAGACTTGGACCCTAAAGACTTGGGACTTGGACCCTAAAGACTTGAAACTTGACTTGGACCCTAAAGACCTGAGACTTGTTTTGGACCCTTAAGTCTTGAGACTTGGACCCTAAAGACTTGAGACTTGGACCCTACAGACTTGAGACTTGGACCATAAATACTTGAGACTTGACTTAGACCCGAAAGACTTGAGACTTAGACCCGAAAGACTTGAGACTTGGACCCTACAGACTTGAGACTTGGACCCTACAGACTTGAGACTTGGACCCTAAAGACCTGAGACTTGGACCCTAAAGACTTGGACCCTACAGACTTGGAGCTTACACACTTGAGACTTGGACCCTAAAGACTTGAGACTTGGACCCTACAGACTTGAGACTTGGACCCTAAAGTCTTGAGACATTGACCCTAAAGACCTGAGACTTGGACCCTAAAGACTTGAGACTTGGACCCTAAAGACCTGAGACTTGGACCCTACAGACTTGAGACTTGGACCCTACAGACTTGAGACTTGGACCCTAAAGACCTGAGACTTGGACCCTAAAGACTTGGACCCTACAGACTTGGAGCTTACACACTTGAGACTTGGACCCTAAAGACTTGAGACTTGGACCCTACAGACTTGAGACTTGGACCCTAAAGACCTGAGACTTGGACCCTAAAGACCTGAGACTTGGACCCTAAAGACCTGAGACTCGGAACATAAAGACTTGAGACTTAGACCCTAAAGATTTAGGACTTGGACCCTAAAGATTTGAGACTTGGCCCCTAAAGACCCGAGACTTGGACCCTAAAGACTTGGGACTTGGACCCTAAAGACTTGGGACTTGGACCCTAAAGACTTGGGACTTGGACCCTAAAGACTTGAAACTTGGCTTGGCCCCTAAAGACTTGAAACTTGATTTGGACCCTAAAGACCCGAGACTTGGACCCTAAAGACTTGAGACTTGGCCCCTAAAGACCTGAGACTTGGACCCTAAAGATCTGAGACTTGGACCCTAAACACTTGGGACTTGGACCCTAAAGACTTGAAACTTGACTTGGACCCTAAAGACCTGAGATTTGACTTGGATCCTAAACACTTGAGACTTGGCTTGGACCAAAACTTTATTTGGACACTAAAGACCTGAGACTTGGACCCTAAAGACTTGGGGCTTGGACCCTAAAGATTTGAGACTTGGACCCTAAAGACTTGGGACTTGGACCCTAAATACCTGAGACTTGGACCCTTAAGACCTGAGACTTGGACCCTAAAGACTTTGGACTTGGACCCTAAATACTTGAGAGTTGACTTGACTTGGACCCTAAAGATTTTAAACTTGACTTGAACCCTTTTGAAAGGGTGTTTGTAAATGTGTGATGGTTAGTCTGGATCAGACTCTATTCCTCTGGGATCATCCGAGTCTCTGAAGCTCTTTCTCATTGATTTGCACCTTCAGTTGTTGGTTCCCATTGAAGTCCATTATGTGGAGAAAAACTCTGGAATGTTTTTTTCTTTCCCACTGAAGAAAGATAGACATGAACATCTGGGATGAGATGGGGGTAAGGAAATCAGGACATGTTCTTTAGGAAGAGAGAGAGCGTGTGGGAGGACTCTCATCAGGAGATCAGAAACGTGAGTCCGGCTGCTCCACGCTATGATGAGCTCTTTTACCGTCACATGAGGGCTTGCACCTCCACAGCAAAGACTCGATTGTTCTACATCTCAAACCGTAAATAAACATGGAGATAAGAATCGCTCTGGCGTCTACACGTCGACGATGGCAGATTAAATGTTCTGGGCATGAAAGGCCTCAGGTGTCCTGTTGCTCTGTCTCGACATGCCTTCGTCTTCACTGTTGGTCCATTCGATATATGCACAACAGTAACTTAGTTACTAACAACCCGCTTTGTGTTCTGTAAACGGAGCCTCCAGAAGCTCAGCCTGTAATGTGTGAATGGGCTTAGAGCTGTAATCCCAAACCTCACTCCATCGATATCTGCTAATGACCCTCAGTGCGAGACACACTGCAAAAAACAAGACGCTATACTGAACATGAAATCTGTGATGATCGTGTCAGTAAAGTAAACAATCACATTTCAAATCTCAGGGCGTTATCACACACACACACACACACACACACACACACACACACACACACACACACACACACACACACACACACACACACACACCCTCTCGCTCGCTGTCTTGTGCCACTATATGAGGACATGAACGCATGAACCGTCACTTAATGAGAATTTACCGTTTCATTCGAGAATATGGTCATATCATGAACACACACACACTCAAAGGTCTTTAACCCAACAAAAAAAAAGTTTGGAGTAACGTGAAGAAATTTACAAATATATTAGGCAATATATATTTAATATCTCATCTCTATGCAATAATAATAATAATACGCCTCTACTAATAATAATTATGCCTCTATGGTTGCTTATTCTTCATTTGATCTTTGAACAGTTTAATTTTAAACATAATACAGCCTTAAAATGTTACTTATTATTTACTTATAATGATTATCATCATAAATAAAACCGTACTCGGGCCCGGTTCATGGCTACCGTGCCTAGTGTGAGTACACCCTCAGGAAGACTGAGACAGCCACAGGATCCCAGTCCTCGCACCCAACACTAATCTTTGTACAGCTGTTAATTGTATGTTGTACGCATGTTCTAATTCTATCGCTCTTCTCCAGCGACGATTGTGTCAGAGCAGCTTCAGTGTTAAACAGGACAATACTGCAGCAGAATTAGATTTGGCTGTACAGTCGTTCTGGAGTAAACAGTGATGTTATCAGCTTATTTTAATTTATCAGAGAGAGACAATGTGGGCAGATCAGTATTAGAGTTTATACAGTTCATTTAGTAATTAATGTTATTTGTATATTTAGTTGAATAACTCTGATCATAATGTTAGTGTCCCCAACTGAGCAAGCCAAGCCAAAGGCGACCAAAGGAACCGAAACTCCATCAGGGCATGATGGAGAAAAATAAACCTTAGAGAAACCAGACTCAGTTCTCCTCTGGCCTATTAACACACAGCGGAGGATTATTATTCTGGACACCGCACTGGTCAGAGGTCATATTAGAGCCCAATATTCGAGAGTAAGTGGAATATCACGCAAGAGACGAGTTTACTGAGGATGGCGCGTCAATTACACAATTAATAAATATGAATATCCGGGTTTATCCATAATCAACACAAAACAACAATCAGTGTCCTCTTTTCACAACACTGAAAT
>NC_090184.1:46871574-46879797 GCF_024679245.1 Pseudorasbora parva
ATAAACGAGTAAACCTCAGAGTGTGAGAATAAACGAGTAAACCTCCGAGTGAGAGAATAAACGAGTAAACCTCAGAGTGTGAGAATAAACGAGTAAACCTCAGAGTGAGAGAATAAACGAGTAAACCTCCGAGTGAGAGAATAAACGAGTAAACCTCCGAGTGAGAGAATAAACGAGTAAACCTCCGAGTGAGAGAATAAACGAGTAAACCTCAGAGTGTGAGAATAAACGAGTAAACCTCCGAGTGAGAGAATAAACGAGTAAACCTCAGAGTGAGAGAATAAACGAGTAAACCTCCGAGTGAGAGAATAAACGAGTAAACCTCAGAGTGAGAGAATAAACGAGTAAACCTCAGAGTGAAAGAATAAACGAGTAAACCTCCGAGTGAGAGAATAAACGAGTAAACCTCAGAGTGAGAGAATTAACGAGTAAACCTCAGAGTGAGAGAATAAACGAGTAAACCTCCGAGTGAGAGAATAAACGAGTAAACCTCCGAGTGAGAGAATAAACGAGTAAACCTCCGAGTGAGAGAATAAACGAGTAAACCTCCGAGTGAGAGAATAAACGAGTAAACCTCCGAGTGAGAGAATAAACGAGTAAACCTCCGAGTGAGAGAATAAACGAGTAAACCTCCGAGTGAGAGAATAAACGAGTAAACCTCCGAGTGAGAGAATAAACGAGTAAACCTCCGAGTGAGAGAATAAACGAGTAAACCTCCGAGTGAGAGAATAAACGAGTAAACCTCAGAGTGTGAGAATAAACGAGTAAACCTCCGAGTGAAAGAATAAACGAGTAAACCTCCGAGTGAGAGAATAAACGAGTAAACCTCCGAGTGAGAGAATAAACGAGTAAACCTCCGAGTGAGAGAATAAACGAGTAAACCTCCGAGTGAGAGAATAAACGAGTAAACCTCAGAGTGAGAGAATAAACGAGTAAACCTCAGAGTGTGAGAATAAACGAGTAAACCTCCGAGTGAGAGAATAAACGAGTAAACCTCCGAGTGTGAGAATAAACGAGTAAACCTCCGAGTGAGAGAATAAACGAGTAAACCTCAGAGTGAGAGAATAAACGAGTAAACCTCCGAGTGAGAGAATAAACGAGTAAACCTCCGAGTGAGAGAATAAACGAGTAAACCTCAGAGTGAGAGAATAAACGAGTAAACCTCCGAGTGAGAGAATAAACGAGTAAACCTCAGAGTGAGAGAATAAACGAGTAAACCTCAGAGTGAGAGAATAAACGAGTAAACCTCAGAGTGAGAGAATAAACGAGTAAACCTCCGAGTGAGAGAATAAACGAGTAAACCTCAGAGTGAGAGAATAAACGAGTAAACCTCAGAGTGAGAGAATAAACGAGTAAACCTCAGAGTGAGAGAATAAACGAGTAAACCTCAGAGTGAGAGAATAAACGAGTAAACCTCCGAGTGAGAGAATAAACGAGTAAACCTCAGAGTGTGAGAATAAACGAGTAAACCTCAGAGTGTGAGAATAAACGAGTAAACCTCAGAGTGTGAGAATAAACGAGTAAACCTCAGAGTGTGAGAATAAACGAGTAAACCTCAGAGTGAGAGAATAAACGAGTAAACCTCAGAGTGAGAGAATAAACGAGTAAACCTCCGAGTGAGAAGAATAAACGAGTAAACCTCAGAGTGTGAGAATAAACGAGTAAACCTCAGAGTGTGAGAATAAACGAGTAAACCTCCGAGTGTGAGAATAAACGAGTAAACCTCAGAGTGAGAGAATAAACGAGTAAACCTCAGAGTGTGAGAATAAACGAGTAAACCTCAGAGTGAGAGAATAAACGAGTAAACCTCAGAGTGAGAATAAACGAGTAAACCTCAGAGTGTGAGAATAAACGAGTAAACCTCAGAGTGTGAGAATAAACGAGTAAACCTCAGAGTGAGAGAATAAACGAGTAAACCTCAGAGTGAGAGAATAAACGAGTAAACCTCAGAGTGAGAGAATAAACGAGTAAACCTCAGAGTGTGAGAATAAACGAGTAAACCTCAGAGTGTGAGAATAAACGAGTAAACCTCAGAGTGAGAGAATAAACGAGTAAACCTCAGAGTGAGAGAATAAACGAGTAAACCTCAGAGTGAGAGAATAAACGAGTAAACCTCAGAGTGAGAGAATAAACGAGTAAACCTCAGAGTGAGAGAATAAACGAGTAAACCTCAGAGTGAGAGAATAAACGAGTAAACCTCAGAGTGAGAGAATAAACGAGTAAACCTCAGAGTGAGAGAATAAACGAGTAAACCTCAGAGTGAGAGAATAAACGAGTAAACCTCAGAGTGAGAGAATAAACGAGTAAACCTCAGAGTGAGAGAATAAACGAGTAAACCTCAGAGTGAGAGAATAAACGAGTAAACCTCCGAGTGAGAGAATAAACGAGTAAACCTCCGAGTGAGAGAATAAACGAGTAAACCTCAGAGTGAGAGAATAAACGAGTAAACCTCAGAGTGTGAGAATAAACGAGTAAACCTCAGAGTGAGAGAATAAACGAGTAAACCTCAGAGTGAGAGAATAAACGAGTAAACCTCAGAGTGAGAGAATAAACGAGTAAACCTCCGAGTGAGAGAATAAACGAGTAAACCTCAGAGTGAGAGAATAAACGAGTAAACCTCAGAGTGAGAGAATAAACGAGTAAACCTCCGAGTGAGAGAATAAACGAGTAAACCTCAGAGTGAGAGAATAAACGAGTAAACCTCAGAGTGAGAGAATAAACGAGTAAACCTCAGAGTGAGAGAATAAACGAGTAAACCTCCGAGTGAGAGAATAAACGAGTAAACCTCCGAGTGAGAGAATAAACGAGTAAACCTCCGAGTGAGAGAATAAACGAGTAAACCTCCGAGTGAGAGAATAAACGAGTAAACCTCAGAGTGTGAGAATAAACGAGTAAACCTCCGAGTGAAAGAATAAACGAGTAAACCTCCGAGTGAGAGAATAAACGAGTAAACCTCAGAGTGAGAGAATAAACGAGTAAACCTCAGAGTGTGAGAATAAACGAGTAAACCTCAGAGTGAGAGAATAAACGAGTAAACCTCCGAGTGAGAGAATAAACGAGTAAACCTCCGAGTGAAAGAATAAACGAGTAAACCTCAGAGTGAGAGAATAAACGAGTAAACCTCAGAGTGAGAGAATAAACGAGTAAACCTCCGAGTGAGAGAATAAACGAGTAAACCTCCGAGTGAGAGAATAAACGAGTAAACCTCAGAGTGAGAGAATAAACGAGTAAACCTCAGAGTGAGAGAATAAACGAGTAAACCTCAGAGTGAGAGAATAAACGAGTAAACCTCAGAGTGAGAGAATAAACGAGTAAACCTCAGAGTGAGAAGAATAAACGAGTAAACCTCAGAGTGAGAGAATAAACGAGTAAACCTCGAGAGTGAGAAATAACGAGTAACCTCAGAGTGAGAGAATAAACGAGTAAACCTCCGAGTGAGAGAATAAACGAGTAAACCTCAGAGTGAGAGAATAAACGAGTAAACCTCAGAGTGAGAGAATAAACGAGTAAACCTCAGAGTGAGAGAATAAACGAGTAAACCTCAGAGTGAGAGAATAAACGAGTAAACCTCAGAGTGAGAGAATAAACGAGTAAACCTCAGAGTGAGAGAATAAACGAGTAAACCTCAGAGTGAGAGAATAAACGAGTAAACCTCAGAGTGAGAGAATAAACGAGTAAACCTCCGAGTGAGAGAATAAACGAGTAAACCTCAGAGTGAGAGAATAAACGAGTAAACCTCAGAGTGAGAGAATAAACGAGTAAACCTCCGAGTGAGAGAATAAACGAGTAAACCTCCGAGTGAGAGAATAAACGAGTAAACCTCAGAGTGAGAGAATAAACGAGTAAACCTCAGAGTGAGAGAATAAACGAGTAAACCTCAGAGTGAGAGAATAAACGAGTAAACCTCAGAGTGAGAGAATAAACGAGTAAACCTCCGAGTGAGAGAATAAACGAGTAAACCTCAGAGTGAGAGAATAAACAGTAAACCTCAGAGTGAGAGAATAAACGAGTAAACCTCAGAGTGAGAGAATAAACGAGTAAACCTCAGAGTGAGAGAATAAACGAGTAAACCTCAGAGTGAGAGAATAAACGAGTAAACCTCAGAGTGAGAGAATAAACGAGTAAACCTCAGAGTGAGAGAATAAACGAGTAAACCTCAGAGTGAGAGAATAAACGAGTAAACCCGAGTAGAATAAACGAGTAACCTCAGAGTGAGAGAATAACGAGTAAACCTCAGAGTGAGAGAATAAACGAGTAAACCTCAGAGTGAGAGAATAAACGAGTAAACCTCAGAGTGAGAGAATAAACGAGTAAACCTCAGAGTGAGAGAATAAACGAGTAAACCTCAGAGTGAGAGAATAAACGAGTAAACCTCAGAGTGAGAGAATAAACGAGTAAACCTCAGAGTGAGAGAATAAACGAGTAAACCTCAGAGTGAGAGAATAAACGAGTAAACCTCAGAGTGAGAGAATAAACGAGTAAACCTCAGAGTGAGAGAATAAACGAGTAAACCTCAGAGTGAGAGAATAAACGAGTAAACCTCAGAGTGAGAGAATAAACGAGTAAACCTCAGAGTGAGAGAATAAACGAGTAAACCTCAGAGTGAGAGAATAAACGAGTAAACCTCAGAGTGAGAGAATAAACGAGTAAACCTCAGAGTGAGAGAATAAACGAGTAAACCTCAGAGTGAGAGAATAAACGAGTAAACCTCAGAGTGAGAGAATAAACGAGTAAACCTCAGAGTGAGAGAATAAACGAGTAAACCTCAGAGTGAGAGAATAAACGAGTAAACCTCAGAGTGAGAGAATAAACGAGTAAACCTCAGAGTGAGAGAATAAACGAGTAAACCTCAGAGTGAGAGAATAAACGAGTAAACCTCAGAGTGAGAGAATAAACGAGTAAACCTCAGAGTGAGAGAATAAACGAGTAAACCTCAGAGTGAGAGAATAAACGAGTAAACCTCAGAGTGAGAGAATAAACGAGTAAACCTCAGAGTGAGAGAATAAACGAGTAAACCTCAGAGTGAGAGAATAAACGAGTAAACCTCAGAGTGAGAGAATAAACGAGTAAACCTCCGAGTGAGAGAATAAACGAGTAAACCTCAGAGTGAGAGAATAAACGAGTAAACCTCAGAGTGAGAGAATAAACGAGTAAACCTCAGAGTGAGAGAATAAACGAGTAAACCTCAGAGTGAGAGAATAAACGAGTAAACCTCCGAGTGAGAGAATAAACGAGTAAACCTCAGAGTGAGAGAATAAACGAGTAAACCTCAGAGTGAGAGAATAAACGAGTAAACCTCAGAGTGAGAGAATAAACGAGTAAACCTCAGAGTGAGAGAATAAACGAGTAAACCTCAGAGTGAGAGAATAAACGAGTAAACCTCAGAGTGAGAGAATAAACGAGTAAACCTCAGAGTGAGAGAATAAACGAGTAAACCTCAGAGTGAGAGAATAAACGAGTAAACCTCAGAGTGAGAGAATAAACGAGTAAACCTCAGAGTGAGAGAATAAACGAGTAAACCTCAGAGTGAGAGAATAAACGAGTAAACCTCAGAGTGAGAGAATAACGAGTAAACCTCAGAGTGAGAGAATAAACGAGTAAACCTCAGAGTGAGAGAATAAACGAGTAAACCTCCGAGTGAGAGAATAAACGAGTAAACCTCAGAGTGAGAGAATAAACGAGTAAACCTCAGAGTGAGAAGAATAAACGAGTAAACCTCAGAGTGAGAGAATAAACGAGTAAACCTCAGAGTGAGAGAATAAACGAGTAAACCTCAGAGTGTGAGAATAAACGAGTAAACCTCAGAGTGAGAGAATAAACGAGTAAACCTCAGAGTGAAGAATAAACGAGTAAAACCTCAGAGTGAGAGAATAAACGAGTAAACCTCAGAGTGAAGAGAATAAACGAGTAAACCTCAGAGTGAGAGAATAAACGAGTAAACCTCAGAGTGAGAGAATAAACGAGTAAACCTCAGAGTGAGAGAATAAACGAGTAAACCTCCGAGTGAGAGAATAAACGAGTAAACCTCAGAGTGAGAGAATAAACGAGTAAACCTCCGAGTGTGAGAATAAACGAGTAAACCTCAGAGTGAGAGAATAAACGAGTAAACCTCAGAGTGAGAGAATAAACGAGTAAACCTCCGAGTGTGAGAATAAACGAGTAAACCTCAGAGTGAGAGAATAAACGAGTAAACCTCAGAGTGAGAGAATAAACGAGTAAACCTCAGAGTGAGAGAATAAACGAGTAAACCTCAGAGTGAGAAGAATAAACGAGTAAACCTCAGAGTGAGAGAATAACGAGTAAACCTCAGAGTGAGAGAATAAACGAGTAAACCTCAGAGTGAGAGAATAAACGAGTAAACCTCAGAGTGAGAGAATAAACGAGTAAACCTCAGAGTGAGAGAATAAACGAGTAAACCTCAGAGTGAGAGAATAAACGAGTAAACCTCAGAGTGAGAGAATAAACGAGTAACCTCAGAGTGAGAGAATAAACGAGTAAACCTCAGAGTGAGAGAATAAAGAGTAAACCTCAGAGTGAGAGAATAAACGAGTAAACCTCAGAGTGAGAGAATAAACGAGTAAACCTCAGAGTGAGAGAATAAACGAGTAAACCTCAGAGTGAGAGAATAAACGAGTAAACCTCAGAGTGAGAGAATAAACGAGTAAACCTCCGAGTGAGAGAATAAACGAGTAAACCTCAGAGTGAGAGAATAAACGAGTAAACCTCAGAGTGAGAGAATAAACGAGTAAACCTCAGAGTGAGAGAATAAACGAGTAAACCTCAGAGTGAGAGAATAAACGAGTAAACCTCAGAGTGAGAGAATAAACGAGTAAACTCAGAGTGAGAGAATAACGAGTAAACCTCAGAGTGAGAGAATAAACGAGTAAACCTCAGAGTGAGAGAATAAACGAGTAAACCTCCGAGTGAGAGAATAAACGAGTAAACCTCAGAGTGAGAGAATAAACGAGTAAAACCTCAGAGTGAGAGAATAAACGAGTAAACCTCAGAGTGAGAGAATAAACGAGTAAACCTCAGAGTGAGAGAATAAACGAGTAAACCTCAGAGTGAGAGAATAAACGAGTAAACCTCAGAGTGAGAGAATAAACGAGTAAACCTCAGAGTGAGAGAATAAACGAGTAAACCTCAGAGTGAGAGAATAAACGAGTAAACCTCAGAGTGAGAGAATAAACGAGTAAACCTCCGAGTGAGAGAATAAACGAGTAAACCTCAGAGTGAGAGAATAACGAGTAAACCTCAGAGTGAGAGAATAAACGAGTAAACCTCAGAGTGAGAGAATAAACGAGTAAACCTCAGAGTGAGAGAATAAACGAGTAAACCTCAGAGTGAGAGAATAAACGAGTAAACCTCAGAGTGAGAGAATAAACGAGTAAACCTCAGAGTGAGAGAATAAACGAGTAAACCTCAGAGTGAGAGAATAAACGAGTAAACCTCAGTAAAGAAATAGAGAGAGAATAAACGAGTAAACCTCAGAGTGAGAGAATAAACGAGTAAACCTCCGAGTGAGAGAATAAACGAGTAAACCTCAGAGTGAGAGAATAAACGAGTAAACCTCAGAGTGAGAGAATAAACGAGTAAACCTCAGAGTGAGAGAATAAACGAGTAAACCTCCGAGTGAGAGAATAAACGAGTAAACCTCGAGTGAGAGAATAACGAGTAAACCTCAGAGTGAGAGAATAAACGAGTAAACCTCAGAGTGAGAGAATAAACGAGTAAACCTCCGAGTGAGAGAATAAACGAGTAAACCTCCGAGTGAGAGAATAAACGAGTAAACCTCAGAGTGAGAGAATAAACGAGTAAACCTCAGAGTGAGAGAATAAACGAGTAAACCTCAGAGTGAGAGAATAAACGAGTAAACCTCAGAGTGAAGAATAAACGAGTAAACCTCAGAGTGTGAGAATAAACGAGTAAACCTCAGAGTGAGAGAATAAACGAGTAAACCTCAGAGTGAGAGAATAAACGAGTAAACCTCCGAGTGTGAGAATAAACGAGAGTAAACCTCCGAGTGAGAGAATAAACGAGTAAACCTCAGAGTGAGAGAATAAACGAGTAAACCTCAGAGTGAGAGAATAAACGAGTAAACCTCAGAGTGAGAGAATAAACGAGTAAACCTCAGAGTGAGAGAATAAACGAGTAAACCTCAGAGTGAGAGAATAAACGAGTAAACCTCAGAGTGTGAGAATAAACGAAGTAAACCTCAGAGTG
>NC_090184.1:46879997-46897497 GCF_024679245.1 Pseudorasbora parva
GAGTGAGAGAATAAACGAGTAAACCTCAGAGTGAGAGAATAAACGAGTAAACCTCAGAGTGAGAGAATAAACGAGTAAACCTCAGAGTGAGAGAATAAACGAGTAAACCTCAGAGTGAGAGAATAAACGAGTAAACCTCAGAGTGAGAGAATAAACGAGTAAACCTCAGAGTGTGAGAATAAACGAGTAAACCTCCGAGTGAGAGAATAAACGAGTAAACCTCAGAGTGAGAGAATAAACGAGTAAACCTCAGAGTGAGAGAATAAACGAGTAAACCTCAGAGTGAGAGAATAAACGAGTAAACCTCAGAGTGAGAGAATAAACGAGTAAACCTCAGAGTGAGAGAATAAACGAGTAAACCTCAGAGTGAGAGAATAAACGAGTAAACCTCAGAGTGAGAGAATAAACGAGTAAACCTCAGAGTGAGAGAATAAACGAGTAAACCTCCGAGTGAGAGAATAAACGAGTAAACCTCAGAGTGAGAGAATAAACGAGTAAACCTCAGAGTGAGAGAATA
Organism: Pseudorasbora parva; assembly: GCF_024679245.1. Taxonomy (NCBI): domain Eukaryota; kingdom Metazoa; phylum Chordata; class Actinopteri; order Cypriniformes; family Gobionidae; genus Pseudorasbora; species Pseudorasbora parva. The sequence goes on from NC_090184.1 coordinate 46,880,515, forward strand.
AACGAGTAAACCTCAGAGTGAGAGAATAAACGAGTAAACCTCAGAGTGAGAGAATAAACGAGTAAACCTCAGAGTGAGAGAATAAACGAGTAAACCTCAGAGTGAGAGAATAAACGAGTAAACCTCAGAGTGAGAGAATAAACGAGTAAACCTCAGAGTGAGAGAATAAACGAGTAAACCTCAGAGTGAGAGAATAAACGAGTAAACCTCAGAGTGAGAGAATAAACGAGTAAACCTCAGAGTGAGAGAATAAACGAGTAAACCTCAGAGTGAGAGAATAAACGAGTAAACCTCAGAGTGAGAGAATAAACGAGTAAACCTCAGAGTGAGAGAATAAACGAGTAAACCTCAGAGTGAGAGAATAAACGAGTAAACCTCAGAGTGAGAGAATAAACGAGTAAACCTCAGAGTGAGAGAATAAACGAGTAAACCTCCGAGTGAGAGAATAAACGAGTAAACCTCAGAGTGAGAGAATAAACGAGTAAACCTCAGAGTGAGAGAATAAACGAGTAAACCTCCGAGTGAGAGAATAAACGAGTAAACCTCAGAGTGAGAGAATAAACGAGTAAACCTCAGAGTGAGAGAATAAACGAGTAAACCTCCGAGTGAGAGAATAAACGAGTAAACCTCAGAGTGAGAGAATAAACGAGTAAACCTCAGAGTGAGAGAATAAACGAGTAAACCTCAGAGTGAGAGAATAAACGAGTAAACCTCAGAGTGAGAGAATAAACGAGTAAACCTCAGAGTGAGAGAATAAACGAGTAAACCTCCGAGTGAGAGAATAAACGAGTAAACCTCAGAGTGAGAGAATAAACGAGTAAACCTCAGAGTGAGAGAATAAACGAGTAAACCTCAGAGTGAGAGAATAAACGAGTAAACCTCCGAGTGAGAGAATAAACGAGTAAACCTCCGAGTGAGAGAATAAACGAGTAAACCTCAGAGTGAGAGAATAAACGAGTAAACCTCAGAGTGAGAGAATAAACGAGTAAACCTCAGAGTGAGAGAATAAACGAGTAAACCTCAGAGTGAGAGAATAAACGAGTAAACCTCAGAGTGAGAGAATAAACGAGTAAACCTCAGAGTGAGAGAATAAACGAGTAAACCTCCGAGTGAGAGAATAAACGAGTAAACCTCAGAGTGAGAGAATAAACGAGGTAAACCTCAGAGTGAGAGAATAAACGAGTAAACCTCAGAGTGAGAGAATAAACGAGTAAACCTCCGAGTGAGAGAATAAACGAGTAAACCTCCGAGTGAGAGAATAAACGAGTAAACCTCCGAGTGAGAGAATAAACGAGTAAACCTCCGAGTGAGAGAATAAACGAGTAAACCTCAGAGTGAGAGAATAAACGAGTAAACCTCAGAGTGAGAGAATAAACGAGTAAACCTCCGAGTGAGAGAATAAACGAGTAAACCTCCGAGTGAGAGAATAAACGAGTAAACCTCCGAGTGAGAGAATAAACGAGTAAACCTCCGAGTGAGAGAATAAACGAGTAAACCTCAGAGTGAGAGAATAAACGAGTAAACCTCAGAGTGAGAGAATAAACGAGTAAACCTCCGAGTGAGAGAATAAACGAGTAAACCTCCGAGTGAGAGAATAAACGAGTAAACCTCAGAGTGAGAGAATAAACGAGTAAACCTCAGAGTGAGAGAATAAACGAGTAAACCTCCGAGTGAAAGAATAAACGAGTAAACCTCAGAGTGAGAGAATAAACGAGTAAACCTCAGAGTGAGAGAATAAACGAGTAAACCTCAGAGTGTGAGAATAAACGAGTAAACCTCAGAGTGAGAGAATAAACGAGTAAACCTCAGAGTGAGAGAATAAACGAGTAAACCTCAGAGTGAAGAGAATAAACGAGTAAACCTCAGAGTGAGAGAATAAACGAGTAAACCTCAGAGTGAGAGAATAAACGAGTAAACCTCAGAGTGTGAGAATAAACGAGTAAACCTCCGAGTGAGAGAATAAACGAGTAAACCTCCGAGTGAGAGAATAAACGAGTAAACCTCAGAGTGAGAGAATAAACGAGTAAACCTCAGAGTGAGAGAATAAACGAGTAAACCTCCGAGTGAGAGAATAAACGAGTAAACCTCAGAGTGAGAGAATAAACGAGTAAACCTCAGAGTGAGAGAATAAACGAGTAAACCTCCGAGTGAGAGAATAAACGAGTAAACCTCCGAGTGAGAGAATAAACGAGTAAACCTCAGAGTGAGAGAATAAACGAGTAAACCTCCGAGTGTGAGAATAAACGAGTAAACCTCAGAGTGTGAGAATAAACGAGTAAACCTCAGAGTGTGAGAATAAACGAGTAAACCTCCGAGTGAGAGAATAAACGAGTAAACCTCCGAGTGAGAGAATAAACGAGTAAACCTCAGAGTGAGAGAATAAACGAGTAAACCTCCGAGTGAGAGAATAAACGAGTAAACCTCAGAGTGAGAGAATAAACGAGTAAACCTCAGAGTGTGAGAATAAACGAGTAAACCTCAGAGTGAGAGAATAAACGAGTAAACCTCAGAGTGAGAGAATAAACGAGTAAACCTCAGAGTGAGAGAATAAACGAGTAAACCTCAGAGTGAGAGAATAAACGAGTAAACCTCAGAGTGAGAGAATAAACGAGTAAACCTCAGAGTGAGAGAATAAACGAGTAAACCTCAGAGTGAGAGAATAAACGAGTAAACCTCCGAGTGAGAGAATAAACGAGTAAACCTCAGAGTGAGAGAATAAACGAGTAAACCTCAGAGTGAGAGAATAAACGAGTAAACCTCAGAGTGAGAGAATAAACGAGTAAACCTCAGAGTGAGAGAATAAACGAGTAAACCTCAGAGTGAGAGAATAAACGAGTAAACCTCAGAGTGAGAGAATAAACGAGTAAACCTCAGAGTGAGAGAATAAACGAGTAAACCTCAGAGTGAGAGAATAAACGAGTAAACCTCAGAGTGTGAGAATAAACGAGTAAACCTCAGAGTGAGAGAATAAACGAGTAAACCTCAGAGTGAGAGAATAAACGAGTAAACCTCAGAGTGTGAGAATAAACGAGTAAACCTCAGAGTGAGAGAATAAACGAGTAAACCTCAGAGTGAGAGAATAAACGAGTAAACCTCAGAGTGAGAGAATAAACGAGTAAACCTCCGAGTGAGAGAATAAACGAGTAAACCTCAGAGTGTGAGAATAAACGAGTAAACCTCCGAGTGAGAGAATAAACGAGTAAACCTCCGAGTGAGAGAATAAACGAGTAAACCTCAGAGTGAGAGAATAAACGAGTAAACCTCCGAGTGAGAGAATAAACGAGTAAACCTCAGAGTGAGAGAATAAACGAGTAAACCTCCGAGTGAGAGAATAAACGAGTAAACCTCAGAGTGAGAGAATAAACGAGTAAACCTCCGAGTGAGAGAATAAACGAGTAAACCTCAGAGTGAGAGAATAAACGAGTAAACCTCAGAGTGTGAGAATAAACGAGTAAACCTCCGAGTGAGAGAATAAACGAGTAAACCTCCGAGTGAGAGAATAAACGAGTAAACCTCAGAGTGAAAGAATAAACGAGTAAACCTCAGAGTGAGAGAATAAACGAGTAAACCTCAGAGTGAAAGAATAAACGAGTAAACCTCCGAGTGAGAGAATAAACGAGTAAACCTCAGAGTGTGAGAATAAACGAGTAAACCTCAGAGTGAGAAAATAAACGAGTAAACCTCAGAGTGAGAGAATAAACGAGTAAACCTCAGAGTGTGAGAATAAACGAGTAAACCTCAGAGTGAGAGAATAAACGAGTAAACCTCCGAGTGAGAGAATAAACGAGTAAACCTCAGAGTGAGAGAATAAACGAGTAAACCTCCGAGTGAAAGAATAAACGAGTAAACCTCAGAGTGAGAGAATAAACGAGTAAACCTCAGAGTGAGAGAATAAACGAGTAAACCTCAGAGTGAGAGAATAAACGAGTAAACCTCAGAGTGAGAGAATAAACGAGTAAACCTCTGAGTGAGAGAATAAACGAGTAAACCTCAGAGTGAGAGAATAAACGAGTAAACCTCCGAGTGAGAGAATAAACGAGTAAACCTCAGAGTGAGAGAATAAACGAGTAAACCTCAGAGTGAGAGAATAAACGAGTAAACCTCAGAGTGAGAGAATAAACGAGTAAACCTCAGAGTGAGAGAATAAACGAGTAAACCTCAGAGTGAGAGAATAAACGAGTAAACCTCCGAGTGAGAGAATAAACGAGTAAACCTCAGAGTGAGAGAATAAACGAGTAAACCTCAGAGTGAGAGAATAAACGAGTAAACCTCCGAGTGAAAGAATAAACGAGTAAACCTCAGAGTGAGAGAATAAACGAGTAAACCTCAGAGTGAGAGAATAAACGAGTAAACCTCAGAGTGTGAGAATAAACGAGTAAACCTCAGAGTGAGAGAATAAACGAGTAAACCTCAGAGTGAGAGAATAAACGAGTAAACCTCAGAGTGTGAGAATAAACGAGTAAACCTCAGAGTGTGAGAATAAACGAGTAAACCTCAGAGTGAGAGAATAAACGAGTAAACCTCAGAGTGTGAGAATAAACGAGTAAACCTCAGAGTGAGAGAATAAACGAGTAAACCTCCGAGTGAGAGAATAAACGAGTAAACCTCAGAGTGAGAGAATAAACGAGTAAACCTCAGAGTGAGAGAATAAACGAGTAAACCTCCGAGTGAGAGATCAGCGTTTTAATCAGACTTTTGTCCGTCGGGCAAGTAAAATTCGTATTAATTGTCCCTTCAAGAAATCCACTTGTGCCGATGAAGCGTTAATGTCAAATCCTGACCCAAGACGTAATCGACTGTTCGCATCTAATGTTGTGTGTATTTGTCTGTTGTGCGACAAGAGCTCAGTTCAGTAATCGCTGTGTGAGAGGCTTCCCTGACTGCATTGTGCCAAGTGTGAAGTTTGGTGGAGGGGGGATTATGGGGTGGGGTTGTTTTTCAGGGGTTGGCCTCTTAGCTCCAGTGAAAGGAACTCTTAATGCTTCACCAAGACATTTTGGACAATTTCATGCTCCTGACTTTGTGGGATCAGTTTGTGGACGGCCCCTTCCTGTCCCAGCATGACTGCGCTCCAGTGCACAAAGCGTCGCTCCATAAAGACATGGATGAGGAGTTTGGTGTGGAGGAACTGGACTGGCCTGCACAGAGTCCTGAGCTCAACCCGATAGAACAGCTTTGGGATGAATTAGAGCGGAGACTGAGAGCCAGGCCTTCTCGTCCAACATCAGTGCCTGACCTCACAAATGAGCTTCTAGAAGAATGGGCAAAAATCCCCATAAACACACTCCTAAACCTTGAGGAAAGCCTTCCCAGAAGAGCTGGAGCTGTGAGAGAGGGGGGGCTGACTCCAGATTAAACCCCACGGGTTAACAATGGGGAGCTCAGGTGTGTGTAGAGGCGACGGCACAACACTTCTGGGGATATAGTGTGTGTTTTAAAATGACAGTTTTAATCATAAATCTAATTATGATCTTACTAAGACAGATTTATATGAATGTTATACGGTCTAAAGATCTCACTGATTTGCATCCCAAGCATCAGCGATGTTTCCTCATATCCTCCGACTCGATGAGCCATGACGAAACAAATATGATGCAAAACATTAAACACACATGCAAACTTTATTCTTTTATATTTTGCCTGCAGGTTCAATAAACTGCTCCATTTCCTGACGTTAGACTGATCTCATATTCCAGCACTCGGAGCTGAGGAGGATTTCACGGACCTCACGGAGCTCAGTGTGTGTGTGTGTGTGTGTGTGTGTGTGTGTGAGCGTCCCCGATGGGCTGAATTATATAAGCCGCACGCTTCTGGCTGCATAAACAGGTAAACAGCTCCAGAAACATTCAGATGAGCTTCAATAATTGATGAGCTCAGCGGGCGGCGCACAGAAGAACTTCATCTGGGTCAGAGCGGCTAACTCTTATCTGACCAATCATGATCATCACACACACACACACACACACTGCCCCTAAACCTACCCATCACACACACACACACTGCCCCTAAACCTACCCATCACAGGAAACATTCTGCATTTTTCCTTTCTCATAAAAACTCCTCCTGTGTGATTTATAAGCCTTTTGTAAAGTGGGGCCATGGGTAATGTCCTCATATTTCACCCTCTCCTGTAATACCTGTGTCATACCCATGGCATTATACACATTTGTGTCCTCATATGTCACAAAAACTTGCCCACACACACACACACACACACACACACACACACACACACACACACACACACACACACACACACACACACACACACACACACAACAAAAGAAATACAGAAATGAACCACAGCGACAGGAGAACAGATTAACATTCCGTCTGTAGGTTGACACACTCTCTCTCTCTCTCTCTCTCTCTCTCTCTCTCTCTCTCTCTCTCACACACACACACACACTCAGAGCATGTTGTTAGTGTGTTCATGAATCTGATGCGAGTTCGTGACCTCCGTTCTGATGTGAAGCGGTTCTGAAGATGATGACCTCACACTCGGGTTATGATGATGTATGATGTCATCAATCAGAACCAGACCGGATGAAATAACTCACATCAGAAAAATACAATAACAATAACATCACCATCAGGGCTTCTGAAGCGCCGCTGACAGCCTGCTGAGTTTAACACAGAGCAACGGCGCCACATTCTGGCGGCCGTAGGAACTGCAGCTCCTCTCTCTCACACACATCCACACACACACACACACACTCCATATCTCTGGGCCTGAACCATCGACGGCCTTTAAAATGGAGAAACCAAAGGAAAAGTGTGTTGAGAACCAGAATCTAGAAGGATATTAAGATATCTTTAGCACTTCTGGAGTTACAGGCACTCAAACCTGAGACGAAACCCAGCAGAAGAGCTTCTTCCCCATGTTTGAGCGCTCAGCGTCGGCATATAATGACACTCAGATTGATAAAGTCAACAGATTTCACTAATAGATCTGCCAATCTCAGTGTGAGAATAAAATAATGAAGCTGCCGTCTTTCTAAAGTCATCTTTACAGCGCTGTAATCCGGCTCCAGATCTCAGGTGAACACTGGCATTGAGCCTCCTCTACAGAACTGAGATTACTCCGTCAACACACACCTGACACAGCTCATATTGGGGCTTTCTGCAACATTAGTGTTTGAGCTTCTACTGAGAGAATATGAACAAATCCAACATTTGAGCCGGACCTCTGGTTGAGCTGACGTGGAATGACCCGTCTGTTATTCTGGTCAGCTGATCCGTCATATTTACTCGATCCTATCATCTAAATGTAGGCGATACGGCATTGAGATATCATAAACGTGTGTGTGTGTGTGTGTGTGTGAAGCTATGCAAATAAAAGTGAGTCGCGTTGAGTTACTGATCAATATCTGATGAATTATTCTGGTTTAATCGTCGTCTCTCTTCACCGTGGGAATGTTTGGGGCGAAGCGCTACAGAGCAGAGCGCGAGTTTATCGTCAAAACGACAAAAATTAAAATATTCTCTCTGAGCTCAAATCCAGATGTTAATATCAGGTCTAAACGAGTTTTGGTCTGTATGGGACTGGTAAAGATGATGCCACACCACTTAATATAAATATACACCAATCAGGCATAACATTATGACCTAATATTGTGTTGGTCCCCCTTTTGATGTTGAGTTGGTATGGAGGGACTGAAAATAGAAATAAAGCGGATGGCGTGAAGTGTCCATAAAGCTGATTGTATGTGTGTGTGTGTGTGTGTGTGTGTGTGTGTGTGTGTGTGTGTGTGTGTTTGCCCTTGTTTATATTACATTGTGAGGACCAGCCAGCGGTCCCCACTTTTCCAGGGTATATACAGCAATCCTTCAGTGAAATTTACTCCTTTTTAATACCTTTAGAATATTTTTTAAACCATCACGACACTGAATTGCAAGTGTTAATCAGCGGCCTTTCTATTATTTACACAGATTTTGACGTATATAACATCGACATTAGAATCGCCAGCAGGAGGAATCTGTCATAAGTCCTCATTCAGACAGTTAAACACATCTCGACATTCACAGCGGCTGGTTGAGGAGAAGCATTACTGCACACACATCTGATTTACATTAATAATCGGTAATTCTGCAATTAAATTATTTAGTGTTTTTTTTCCAACAGCAAAACCTGAGCCAAATATTACATTTCTATAACTGAGATAAGTTGTTGAATTTAACAAAATACTAAAAACTAGTCAATCGATAAAAAACTTTAACTAGATTAATCACACATTTATTCTGTGATTAGTCACAATAAAAAAAGAAATTTTATTAGGCTTCAAAAATATAACAGTTTTAATTTAAGTAAACTTAAAACAATGCTAACATAAACCCATAATAAATGTCCCGTTTACTCCTGCCCTTCCTGTCTGAACAGGTAGGAAATATACTGAAATTGTATAAAGTTATCAAAGTTATCTGCAGTCTGCACTACATAAACTATAAATTAAATCGTTAATCCTTACTGAAGTGATTTAGTCCAGAGCAGCGAGTCCTTTTCTCTGTTTGGTCTTTAACTTTACTGACAGGAAGCTTTATTGGCTGCTGCCCCTTTAAGAGCAGACACACACGCGGACCTCACTGTCTGTGGATCGCGCCACATCCTCTCACAGCTCTTTTAGTTCATTTTAGACTTTATATAAATCATTTAAGATTGCTCTTATGGGGACAGTCGTTGAAGATATGCTTTGAAGCAAGACTAAAATAACCCGTACGCCAGCCCCTTCTGTTGAGCGCAGTGCTCTGAGATGATGCTGAGCGACCGCTGAATATGACGTCAGCATCACACACACGCCGAGCCGGAGACGAGAGATCTTTGATTATGTGCCCAGATATGCTGAAGCCCATATTAAACACAGACAGAATTTCAATCAGAATAGGACACCTGATAGCCTGAAAAAATAATACCTCTGAGGCCACATTTAACACTTCTAATGGCATCAAATTTGACCATTTTCATTTATCACTTTTTAAAAACCCCGTGGACACCCGTATTCCAAAAGGCTTATAAATCACACAGGAGGAGTCTTTTTGAGAAAGTAAAAATGCAGAATGTTTCCTGTGATGGGTAGGTTTAGGGGCAGTGTGTGTGTGTGTGTGTGTGTGTGTGTGTGATGGGTAGGTTTAGGGGCAGTGTGTGTGTGTGTGTGTGTGTGTGTGTGTGTGTGTGTGTGTGTGTGTGTGTGTGTGTGTGTGTGTGTGTGTGTGTGTGTGTGTGTGTGTGTGTGTGATGGGTAGGTTTAGGGGCAGTGTAAGGGGATGGACAATACGGTTTGTACAGTATAAAAACCATTACGCCTATGGAGAGTCCCCATATGGCACAAAAACAAATGTGTGTGTGTGTGTGTGTGTGTTTACCCTACAAACGGTGATTTTTACCTCGTCTTCGGCTCTGAGTCCGAGGTTGAGCACGGCGTGTGGATCCTTCAGTCGGCTCTGATCCGATCGGGCCATCTGCAGGCTGAGCTGCCACGACACCTGATCCAGCTGAACACACACACACACACACACACACACACACACACACACACACACACACACACACACACACACACACACACACACACACACACACACACACACACACACACACACACACACACACACACACACACACACCATTATACACTTATGAAGTCACACACTGCAAAAAGGCTCTTCTTACTCAGTATTTTTGTCTTGTTTCTAACTAATAACTAACTCGTCGAGACTGTTTTCCAAGATGGCTGCCGTCTGTGACTGTCTTTATAAAGTATCTTCTTATTAAACTGTTTGTACTCTTATAAAGTTCTCAGTGCTGCGGTCTGCATGCAGGGACCCTCATCATGCTGCCGTGTTAGTGTGAGGATATTTTGAGCTGTTAGTGGCATTAACTAGCGGTTTAATTTCACTTACCCTGTGCCCCATAGACAAGCGCTATAAGCTAATCTGTGTTTAACAGTGTAAGGTCAGTCCCGTGCTGCGTTCCACTCCACTTTAAGACACGCTCTTGCAAACGTCCCTAAGCACTTCCCCTTGGGGGAATCCCCGCCGCCATTTTGAGTGCGTTCCACTTCATGAAGTGGACAAGGGAAGTTTATATGGACAGACCCTTGCTCCTCGATTTTGACCGAGTGAGCGAGTCTACTTCATATGTACACTTCAGGCAGCTTCATATACCACAATGCAACGCGATTGTGACGCCACCACATATCACGTTTAATTTACCCCACCACAACAACTCTATGATATTTTTAAAAACATTTAAAACAACCCAAACACATCCATATACATATAGAATGCTGCATTAAACTATTTCGTAAAGGAAAAAAATAAATAATAAATCAACTCCATAGTGGATTCCAAGTGATCAAGGGCTTAGGGCGTTCCAGATCAGGGCATCGCAGAGTTTCCGCCAGTAGGGGGCACTCATGCAATGACGCACATCCGAGTGAACGAGACGGCATGATAAAAACGAACTGGAACGCGGCACAGACTGATCGCTCACCTTCTGCGGGGCGAATATGCCGTGCCTGATCTTCTCCACCGCATCTGGGCCGGATGAAGCCCAAACCTGGCTGAAGACTTCCGCTTTCTCCGACGCAACGCTGATGTTCTCCAGCTGCTGTTTGAGCGCCGCCGGCTTAATGCTGTGATACACGGCCTAAAACCACAGGTACAACAACAGGTTAACGGGTTAGTTCAGCCAAAAATTAAACTTCTGTCATTAACTCCTCTCCCTAATGTCGCTCCACACCCGTAAGACCTCCGTTCATCTTCACACACCGTTTAAGATATTTTATATTTAGTCCGAGAGCGTATGCAAGTGTATGCACACTATACTGTCCATGTCCAGAAAGGGAATAAAAACATCATCACAGTAGTTCATATGAGACATCAGTGGGTTAATTAGAGTCTCTTGAAGCATCCAAAATACATTTGAGTCCAAAAATAACAAAAACTACGACTTTATTCAGCATTGGCTTCTCTTACGCGTTTGTGTTCAATCCTCAGATAAAGATTCAAACGGTTATGAGTCAGTGAATCGATTCATGATTCACATCGCCAGTGTCACGTGATTTCAGCAGTTTGTACTGTTGGCTGTAGTGTTGGTTGTAGTGTTGGTTGTGGTGTTGGTTGTAGTGTTGGCTGTAGTGTTGGTTGTAGTGATGGTTGTAGTGATGGTTGTAGTGTTGGTTGTAGTGATGGTTGTAGTGATGGTTGTGGTGTTGGTTGTAGTGTTGGTTGTAGTGATGGTTGTAGTGTTGGTTGTGGTGTTGGTTGTGGTGTTGGCTGTAATGTTGGTTGTAGTGTTGGTTGTAGTGTTGGTTGTAGTGTTGGTTGTAGTGTTGGTTGTGGTGTTGGTTGTGGTGTTGGTTGTGGTGTTGGCTGTAGTGTTGGTTGTAGTGTTGGTTGTAGTGTCGGTTGTGGTGTCGGTTGTAGTGTCGGTTGTAGTGTCGGTTGTAGTGTCGGTTGTAGTGTTGGTTGTAATGTTGGTTGTGGTGTTGGCTGTAGTGTTGGCTGTAGTGTCGGTTGTAGTGTCGGTTGTAGTGTCGGTTGGTTGTGGTGTTGGTTGTGGTGTTGGTTGTAGTGTTGGTTGTAGTGTTGGTTGTAGTGTTGTTTGTAATGTTGGTTGTAGTGTTGGTTGTGGTGTTGGTTGTGGTGTTGGTTGTGGTGTTGGTTGTGGTGTTGGTTGTAGTGTTGGTTGTAGTGATGGTTGTAATGTTGGTTGTAGTGTTGGTTGTAGTGATGGTTGTAGTGTTGGTTGTGGTGTCGGTTGTAGTGTCGGTTGTAGTGATGGGTGTAATGTTGGTTGTAGTGTTGGTTGTAGTGATGGTTGTAATGTTGGTTGTAGTGTTGGTTGTAGTGTTGTTTGTAATGTTGGTTGTAGTGTTGGTTGTAGTGTCGGTTGTGGTGTCGGTTGTAGTGTCGGTTGTAGTGATGGGTGTAATGTTGGTTGTAGTGTTGGTTGTAGTGATGGTTGTAATGTTGGTTGTAGTGTTGGTTGTAGTGTCGGTTGTAGTGTCGGTTGTGGTGTCGGTTGTGGTGTCGGTTGTAGTGTTGGTTGTAGTGATGGTTGTAGTGTTGGTTGTAGTGATGGTTGTAGTGTTGGTTGTGGTGTTGGTTGTAGTGTTGGTTGTAGTGTTGGTTGTAGTGTTGGTTGTGGTGTTGGCTGTAATGTTGGTTGTAGTGATGGTTGTAGTGTTGGTTGTAGTGTTGGTTGTGGTGTTGGTTGTAGTGATGGTTGTAGTGTTGGTTGTAGTGTTGGTTGTAGTGTTGGTTGTAGTGTTGGTTGTGGTGTTGGTTGTAGTGATGGTTGTAGTGTTGGTTTTAGTGTTGGTTGTGGTGTTGGTTGTAGTGATGGTTGTAGTGTTGGTTGTGGTGTTGGTTGTGGTGTTGGTTGTGGTATTGGCTGTAGTGTTGGCTGTAGTGTTGGCTGTAATGTTGGTTGTAGTGTTGGTTGTAGTGATGGTTGTAGTGATGGTTGTAGTGTTGGTTGTAGTGTTGGTTGTAGTGATGGTTGTAGTGTTGGTTGTAGTGTTGGTTGTGGTGTTGGTTGTGGTGTTGGTTGTAGTGTTGGTTGTAGTGTTGGTTGTGGTGTTGGTTGTGGTGTTGGTTGTGGTGTTGGTTGTGGTGATGGTTGTGGTGATGGTTGTGGTGTTGGTTGTGGTGTTGGTTGTGGTGTTGGCTGTAGTGTTGGCTGTAGTGTTGGTTGTAGTGTTGGTTGTGGTGTTGGTTGTGGTGTTGGTTGTGGTGTTGGCTGTAGTGTTGGTTGTGGTGTTGGTTTTAGTGTTGGTTGTAGTGTCGGTTGTAGTGTCGGTTGTGGTGTCGGTTGTAGTGTTGGTTGTAGTGATGGTTGTAGTGTTGGTTGTAGTGATGGTTGTAGTGTTGGTTGTAGTGTTGGTTGTGGTGTTGGTTGTAGTGATGGTTGTAGTGTTGGTTGTAGTGTTGGTTGTGGTGTTGGCTGTAATGTTGGTTGTAGTGATGGTTGTAGTGTTGGTTGTAGTGTTGGTTGTGGTGTTGGTTGTAGTGATGGTTGTAGTGTTGGTTGTAATGTTGGTTGTAGTGTTGGTTGTAGTGTTGGTTGTGGTGTTGGTTGTAGTGATGGTTGTAGTGTTGGTTTTAGTGTTGGTTGTGGTGTTGGTTGTAGTGATGGTTGTAGTGTTGGTTGTAGTGTTGGTTGTGGTGTTGGTTGTGGTGTTGGCTGTAGTGTTGGCTGTAGTGTTGGCTGTAATGTTGGTTGTAGTGTTGGTTGTAGTGATGGTTGTAGTGTTGGTTGTAGTGTTGGTTGTAGTGATGGTTGTAGTGTTGGTTGTAGTGTTGGTTGTGGTGTTGGTTGTAGTGTTGGTTGTAGTGATGGTTGTGGTGTTGGTTGTGGTGTTGGTTGTGGTGTTGGTTGTGGTGTTGGTTGTGGTGATGGTTGTGGTGATGGTTGTGGTGTTGGTTGTGGTGTTGGTTGTGGTGTTGGTTGTGGTGTTGGCTGTAGTGTTGGTTGTAGTGTTGGTTGTGGTGTTGGTTGTGGTGTTGGTTGTGGTGTTGGCTGTAGTGTTGGTTGTGGTGTTGGTTTTAGTGTTGGTTGTAGTGATGGTTGTAGTGTTGGTTGTGGTGTTGGTTGTGGTGTTGGCTGTAGTGTTGGCTGTAATGTTGGTTGTAGTGTTGGTTGTAGTGATGGTTGTAGTGATGGTTGTAGTGATGGTTGTAGTGTTGGTTGTGGTGTTGGTTGTAGTGTTGGTTGTAGTGATGGTTGTAATGTTGGTTGTGGTGTTGGTTGTGGTGTTGGTTGTAGTGTTGGCTGTAGTGTTGGTTGTAGTGTTGGTTGTAGTGATGGTTGTAGTGTTGGTTGTAGTGTTGGTTGTAGTGTTGGTTGTAGTGTTGGTTGTGGTGTTGGTTGTAGTGATGGTTGTAGTGTTGGTTGTAGTGATGGTTGTAGTGATGGTTGTGGTGATGGTTGTAGTGATGGTTGTGGTGTTGGTTGTGGTGTTGGTTGTGGTGTTGGTTGTGGTGTTGGCTGTAGTGTTGGTTGTGGTGTTGGTTGTGGTGTTGGTTGTGGTGTTGGTTGTGGTGTTGGTTGTGGTGTTGGCTGTAGTGTTGGTTGTGGTGTTGGCTGTGGTGTTGGTTGTGGTGTTGGTTGTGGTGTTGGTTGTGGTGTTGGTTGTGGTGTTGGCTGTAGTGTTGGTTGTAGTGTCGGTTGTAGTGTCGGTTGTAGTGTCGGTTGTGGTGTCGGTTGTGGTGTCGGTTGTGGTGTCGGTTGTAGTGTCGGCTGTAGTGTCGGTTGTGGTGTTGGCTGTAGTGTTGGCTGTGGTGTTGGTTGTGGTGTTGGTTGTGGTGTTGGTTGTGGTGTTGGCTGTGGTGTTGGTTGTGGTGTTGGTTGTAGTGTTGGCTGTAGTGTTGGCTGTAGTGTTGGCTGTAGTGTTGGTTGTGGTGTTGGCTGTAGTGTTGGCTGTAGTGTTGGTTGTGGTGTTGGTTGTGGTGTTGGTTGTGGTGTTGGTTGTGGTGTTGGTTGTGGTGTTGGCTGTAGTGTTGGTTGTAGTGTTGGTTGTAGTGTTGGTTGTGGTGTTGGTTGTGGTGTTGGCTGTAGTGTTGGTTGTGGTGTTGGTTGTGGTGTTGGTTGTAGTGTTGGTTGTAGTGTTGGTTGTGGTGTTGGTTGTGGTGTTGGCTGTGGTGTTGGTTGTGGTGTTGGTTGTGGTGTTGGTTGTGGTGTTGGTTGTAGTGTTGGTTGAGGTGTTGGTTGAGGTGTTGGTTGTGGTGTTGGCTGTGGTGTTGGCTGTAGTGTTGGTTGTAGTGTTGGTTGTGGTGTTGGTTGTAGTGTTGGTTGTAGTGTTGGTTGTAGTGTTGGTTGTGGTGTTGGTTGTAGTGTTGGTTGTGGTGTTGGTTGTGGTGTCGGTTGTGGTGTTGGTAGTAATGTTGGTTGTAATGTTCCTTTAAGAGCTGAGATGAGTTTTGAGGACCTGCTCGAGGATGAAGGAAAGAGTTTCCAGCAGCAGCTGCAGAGTCTGTTTGTCCAGAGAGAGAGCGGTCAGGAGCTTCTCCTCCTCATCCTCACTGAAGGAGCGCTCCTGCGGACACACACACACACACATCAGGTCTCACACATCCGGTTACACACACACACACACACACACACACACCTTCAGGTGCAGCTTCTGCAGGATGCGGGACAGGAGTCTGGAGAACTTGCTGCTGTCGATGGAGTTAATGTGAACCACAGCCGCTTTAATACTGCAGATCAGAAGAAGAGAAGAACATTACAGCGGAGGGAGAGATGGAGAGAGAGAGAGAGAGAGAGAGAGAGAGAGAGAGAGAGAGAGAGAGAGAGAGAGAGAGAGACACGCCCACGCGCGCGCGCCTCGAACAGTACCAAATAGACTCATATGAACACATTGACTCAGATAAAGTGACGTCAGTCTCACCTCTGCGTCTCTGCGATTATTGAGCTCATCCTGATCCGTTCTTCTTCTCTCTCTCCGACAGAATCACTCACTTCCTACCGATCGTGCACGTGACGGTGACGTCAGCGCGTCGACACGCCCACAGTATGTGTGTGTGTGTGTGTGTGTGGCCATGTCCACACTGAGAGCTGAGCGGCTGACGGAGATGTTTAGTCATGTGACGCGTATTGTAATATATGCATGTTTATTGCAACCAAACCATAATTAATTACTAGCTACAGCATTTTGTTTACTTTCCGTAAAATGAATTAGAGCAAATATCTGGTGTGTGTGTGTGTGTGTGAGAAAGAGAGAGAGAGTGATTCAAACGGTTATGAATCAGCGTATTGATTATTCGGATCTGAATTGAACCGAATGCTTTGAATCTTTATTTGAGGATTGAACACAAACGCGGAAGAGAAGCCAATGCTGAATAAAGTCGTAGTTTTTGTTATTTTTGGACCCAAATGTATTTTGGATGCTTCAAGAGACTCTAATTAACCCACTGATGTCTCATATGGACTACTGTGATGATGTTTTTATTCCCTTTCTGGACATGGACAGTATAGTGTGCATACACTTGCATACGCTCTCGGACTAAATATAAAATATCTTAAACTGTGTGTGAAGATGAGCGGAGGTCTTACGGGTGTGGAGCGACATTAGGGAGAGGAGTTAATGACAGACATCTCATTATTGGCTGAATTAACCCGTTAACTACTGTAAATACACAACACACAGGGGATATTATCCTGATGTCATCTTACTAAGAAACTTTCAGTTTCATCAGAAATGGGTTCGACAGTCAATAAGTGGATAGATCACTACTTACTGCTTGCAGGAATACGGTTGGAATCTGCCGTTTTCGTTATCCTCGAGTGTCGCTTGTTTACCTGATGATTTGGCTCCGTTAGTTCCGCTGACATATGCAAATGTTGTGGGCGTACATATTAATGAGCCCAGCGATTGCATCACAGTTGGCGTTATGTTGAGATTCGCCTGTTGTCCGTGGTGTTCTTGATTTACGAGATTTACAGAAGAAGGAGGAGGCGATGGCGTCTGAGACTCACAGTGTGTGATGTCCATGGTCTGAACTCTTATTATTCCATCATGGTAAGGTTAATGCCGTTCTCATTCTAGGGCAGCTTTACACCGTTAACTCATAAAGCAGCCGGAGTTAGAGAAGAAAAAATAATCTGATCCTTTATTTTGTTGCAAAAGGAAACACATGCACTTTAAACCCAAAGCAACACAACAGAAGAAGAAGAGAAATCATATATAAATATACTCTGATACATACAGCAATATATCTTCATCATCATCATCACCATCACTCAGGATATACAGCATCATTAACATATTCCCATACTGGAATGTTTGATTGGAGTGATGATCTGAGCGCTACACACTCTCTCTCTCTCAAACACACACACACACACACACACTCTCTCTCTCTCTCGCTCTCTCTCAAACACACACACTCTCTCTCTCTCTCTCAAACACACACACACACGCACACACACACACACACACAATCTCTCTCTCTCTCTCAAACACCCACACATTCTCACAC
>NC_090184.1:46899997-46909997 GCF_024679245.1 Pseudorasbora parva
GGGAGTTCAGTATCGTGATATATATCGTATCGTGGGTTCAGTATCGGGAGTTCAGTATCGTGATATATATCGCATCGTGAGTTCAGTATCGTGAGTTCAGTATCGTGAGTTCAGTATCGGGAGTTCAGTACCGTGATATATATCGCATCGGGAGTTCAGTATCGTGATATATATCGTATCGTGAGTTCAGTATCGGGAGTTCAGTATCGTGATATATATCGCATCGTGAGTTCAGTATCGTGATATATATTGTACCACGAGTTCAGTATCGGGATATATATTGTAACACGAGTTCAGTATCGGGATATATATCATATCAGGAGTTCAGTATCGTGTTACATATCATATCAGGAGTTCAGTATCGTGATATATATCGCATCGTGAGTTCAGTATCGTGATATATATCGTATCGTGGGTTCAGTATCGGGAGTTCAGTATCGTGATATATATCGCATCGTGAGTTCAGTATCGTGATATATATCGCATCGTGAGTTCAGTATCGTGATATATATCGTATCGTGCGTTCAGTATAGGGAGTTCAGTATCGTGAGTTCAGTATCGTGATATATATCGTATCGTGAGTTCAGTATCGGGAGTTCAGTATCGTGATATATATCGCATCGTGAGTTCAGTATCGTGATATATATCATATTGGGAGTTCAGTATCGTGTTACATATCATATCAGGAGTTCAGTATCGTGATATATATCATATTGGGAGTTCAGTATCGGGATACATATCGTATCAGGAGTTCAGTATCGTGATATATATCATATTGGGAGTTCAGTATCGGGATACATATCATATCAGGAGTTCAGTATCGTGATATATATCATATTGGGAGTTCAGTATCGGGATATATATCGCATCGTGAGTTCAGTATCGTGATATATATCATATCAGGAGTTCAGTATCGTGATATATATTGTACCACGAGTTCAGTATCGTGTTACATATCATATCAGGAGTTCAGAATCGTGATATATATTGTACCACGAGTTCAGTATCGTGTTACATATCATATCAGGAGTTCAGTATCGTGATATATATCGTATCGTGAGTTCAGTATCGGGATATATATCATATCAGGAGTTCAGTATCGTGATATATATCATATTGGGAGTTCAGTATCGGGATACATATCGTATCAGGAGTTCAGTATCGTGATATATATCATATTGGGAGTTCAGTATCGGGATACATATCGTATCAGGAGTTCAGTATCGTGATATATATCATATTGGGAGTTCAGTATCGGGATATATATCGCATCGTGAGTTCAGTATCGTGATATATATCATATTGGGAGTTCAGTATCGTGTTACATATCATATCAGGAGTTCAGTATCGTGATATATATCATATTGGGAGTTCAGTATCGGGATACATATCGTATCAGGAGTTCAGTATCGTGATATATATCATATTGGGAGTTCAGTATCGGGATACATATCGTATCAGGAGTTCAGTATCGTGATATATATCATATTGGGAGTTCAGTATCGGGATACATATCGTATCAGGAGTTCAGTATCGTGATATATATCATATTGGGAGTTCAGTATCGGGATACATATCGTATCAGGAGTTCAGTATCGTGATATATATCATATTGGGAGTTCAGTATCGGGATACATATCGTATCAGGAGTTCAGTATCGTGATATATATCATATTGGGAGTTCAGTATCGGGATACATATCGTATCAGGAGTTCAGTATCGTGATATATATCATATTGGGAGTTCAGTATCGGGATATATATCGCATCGTGAGTTCAGTATCGTGATATATATCATATTGGGAGTTCAGTATCGGGATATATCCCGATATGAACTCACAATACGATATATATCCCGATACTGAACTCATGATTCGATATGTTCCACGATACTGAACGTCGTATCCGGAGTCCAGTATTGGGATATTTTGAATCGTGACACGAGTGTATCGTGACACCCCTAACAAACATGTAATATTAATAACCGTGTGGTGCTGATTTCATGTGGGCTTTAATAATCGGATGCTGCGTCACTGATTAGTCTGGATTATGAGGGTTAATCCAGGGCAGCTTCACTGATCGAGAGCCTGTTAAACTCACACACTTCAGGCCGTGTGTGTGTGTGTGCGTGCGTGCGTGCGTGTTTGGCAAACCGATGGGTTTGTTCCCAAAATATATCAACACACACTAGTTGAAAACTACACCGGTAAAGACTGAGCGACGGTTTGAGCATCTCATCGGTCAGCCTTTACTGCCGCCTGTTTAGCTGGAGCAGTGCATCATGGGACGGTTCAGCCGGAGCAGTGCATCATGGGACGGCGCTCAGACAGACACTGATGAGTGTGTACTTACCATCTCTACACAACTACACCGTACTCACACACACATCTGCTCTATTCTAACCTGCGACCCCGAGGACCGACATTCCCGTGTGTGTGTGCATGTGAGTGCGTGTACGTGTGCGCGTGTGTCTGTCTGTCTGTGTGTGTGTGCGTGTGTGTGTGTGTACTTGTGTGTGTACGTGTGTGTGTGAACGCCTGTCCTCGGGGTCTCGCGTGGGACAGTCATTGACAGTGAGGCGTACCTGAGTCTACCTGTCCTGTCTGGGACACTGAAAGATAAACGTCTGCAGAGAGAGAGAAACGCACAGAGCGAGTGAAGAGAGACAGTTACAGCAGCTCAAGATCAACACACACACGTCATACACACAGGTCAGAGGTCATGCGCTCATACACACACCAGCCCCGCCGCACACAGGTCAGAGGTCATGCGGGTGTCCGGCGGGTCAGCGTTAAAGAGGATCTGTTGTGTTGGTTTGAGCTATACTTTCATTATTTCCCAGTGTTGCGGCTCCTCTCTCCCCAGTCTGTCAGTAACTCTGTCTCTATGAAGCCCCTCCCCCTCAAGGCACACTGTGCTCTGATTGGTCGGCTGGAGTGGTGTGTTGTGATTGGTGTTTGGGAGATGTCCCGCCCCTTACAATAACCGCCAGCTTTAACACACGACTAACTCACCCAGGCCACGCCCTTTATTCTGCACATTAATTATTATTATAATATAAAAATATGAAGCAGATCCTCTCTAAAGGGTTAATTCAGACAAAGATGAAATGTCTGTCATTAACTATATATCTATATATACACATATCCAAAAATATTTCGAAAAATATTCGCCAATGACTCGTGATTTCAGCAGTTTGACACGCGATCCGAATCATGAATCGATTCGCTGACTCATAACCGTTTGAATCTTTATTTGAGGATTGAACACAAACGCGGAAGAGAAGCCAATGCTGAATAAAGTCGTAGTTTTTGTTATTTTTGGACCCAAATGTATTTTGGATGCTTCAAGAGACTCTAATTAACCCACTGATGTCTCATATGAACTACTGTGATGATGTTTTTATTCCCTTTCTGGACATGGACAGTATAGTGTGCATACACTTGCATACGCTCTCGGACTAAATATAAAATATCTTAAAGCTACACTGTGTAACTTTTTTAGTTTATTCTTAGCTAAAATCACTTAGTTCTTTCAAAAATATATGTGCTCATTAATGCATATTTACTTCTGTCAAGTAATAATGCATTCTCGTAAGTTTATAATATACCATTGAAAACACATACAGGTGAGGGTTCGGATGGCGGTCGCCATGTTGCTCCTCCATCTTGAAAGTACAGTAGCCAAAGAGGGACATACCCGTAAACTCAAGCTTCGCTTTTCGCGTTTTTACACTCGATGGCACCGTGTCGAATATGAAGAGGAGGATTGCTTGAGGCTGCTATATGATGATGGAGGATCACTCTATAGCTCCTTTCACACGGCACGTCGGACCCGCAATATTCCCGGAGCATTCCCGGGTCGCCTTCTGTGTGAAAGCAACCGCGTCCCGGCATTGATTACCGAATTCGACCCGGGTCGAGGACCTAGTAACATTGCGGGATATGTATCAGAGTCGCCAAGGAAGCGGAAAAGAGAATTAAGACGGCAACGCGACAGGACAAAAGTAAATATTGGAGTGGCCTTTCCAAGAGGAAAGAGCTCATGAGGAGCAACGATTTTAAAAAGAACGCCGACGTCGCCTGCTTTCTTCTCGACAGGTAATATTAATTCAGCCTATTTGTGTATATTGGAAGTTTTACTGTTGCTTGGCTAATTATATCATGGTGTGCTGTGCATAACACTAGAACGACGTCTAGGATAGTTTTCCTCACGTCAATGATGAAAAAGTATTGTTTACCTTATAACATAAATCCGTGTTCTATGACGGATAACATGAGATTAATATTTTAATTGCATTATAATTTGTTTGCCTTACGCTAGTGATGTCGTACAATATACAGAATAACGATAGCACTGATAAAAGTTCCTTTACTAAGATTAGCTCGCATTCGTCTGGAACCTGATAGCTGATGTTAGCAATGAACTGGTTAAAAATAACGAAAACGTTAAACTATTATTGATTTTACATATATTAATTTAATCATAGATCATTTGGCAAATTAAATAACTGCAAATTATAATAGTTTTCAAAAATTACCTCATCACTTGCAACACTCACCGAAGAGGTCAAACTGGAAGCCGTGACTAAATCGGCCACCGTAGGAGTTAAAGCGAAATCGAAATGGAGAGGAGCAGAAACTATTATACACTGGATGGTCATATACCTTTACACCACTAGATGGGGGAAAATATCACACAGTGGAGCTTTAAACTGTGAGTGAAGATGAGCGGAGGTCTGACGGGTGTGGAGCGACATTAGGGAGAGGAGTTAATGACAGACATCTCATCTTTGGCTGAACTAACCCTTTAAGGTGTTTGCATTGTGACTCTCACTGTGATGTGAACCTTTCGACTGTTGTATGATGTTCATCATGTCTAATTTAGGGTTTAAATGTCACAATGCAAAACATTTTTCTTAAATAATTAATTTCTGTCATTCTTGCCTTTATTATAGAGACACGATGACAGGACAGAGAGAGAGAGAGAGAGAGAGAGAGAGAGAGAGAGAGAGAGAGAGAGATGTTATTGAACCGCAATGCATAATATTTTAATCAATTTTCACTATATCCCCAGAAGTGTTGTGCTGTCGCCTCTACACACACCTGAGCTCCCCATTGTTAACCCGTGGGGTTTAATCTGGAGTCGGCCCACCCTCTCTAACAGCTCCAGCTCTTCTGGGAAGGCTTTCCTCAAGGTTTAGGAGTGTGTTTATGGGGATTTTTGCCCATTCTTCTAGAAGCTCATTTGTGAGGTCAGGCACTGATGTTGGACGAGAAGGCCTGGCTCTCAGTCTCCGCTCTAATTCATCCCAAAGCTGTTCTATCGGGTTGAGCTCAGGACTCTGTGCAGGCCAGTCCAGTTCCTCCACACCAAACTCCTCATCCATGTCTTTATGGAGCGACGCTTTGTGCACTGGAGCGCAGTCATGCTGGGACAGGAAGGGGCCGTCCACAAACTGATCCCACAAAGTCAGGAGCGTGAAATTGTCCAAAATGTCTTGGTGAAGCATTAAGAGTTCCTTTCACTGGAACTAAGGGGCCAACCCCTGAAAAACAACCCCACCCCATAATCCCCCCTCCACCAAACTTTACACTTGGCACAATGCAGTCAGGGAAGCCTCTCACACAGCGATTACTGAACTGAGCTCTTGTTCGCCTCTTTTCGCACAACAGACAAATACGCACAACATTAGAGACAAACGGTCGATTATGTCTTGAGTCAGGGTTTGACATTAACGCTGGATCGGTACAAGTGGATTTCTTGAAGGGACAATTAATAAGAATTTTACTTGCCCGACGGACAAAAGTCTGATTAAAGCGCTAATCTCTCACTCTGAGGTTTACTCGTTTATTCTCTCACTCTGAGGTTTACTCGTTTATTCTCTCACTCTGAGGTTTACTCGTTTATTCTCTCACTCTGAGGTTTACTCGTTTATTCTCTCACTCGGAGGTTTACTCGTTTATTCTCTCACTCTGAGGTTTACTCGTTTATTCTCTCACTCTGAGGTTTACTCGTTTATTCTCTCACTCTGAGGTTTACTCGTTTATTCTCTCACTCTGAGGTTTACTCGTTTATTCTCTCACTCTGAGGTTTACTCGTTTATTCTCTCACTCTGAGGTTTACTCGTTTATTCTCTCACTCTGAGGTTTACTCGTTTATTCTCTCACTCTGAGGTTTACTCGTTTATTCTCTCACTCTGAGGTTTACTCGTTTATTCTCTCACTCGGAGGTTTACTCGTTTATTCTCTCACTCTGAGGTTTACTCGTTTATTCTCTCACTCGCCGCTGCTTTACTAAACAAACGAGAAGCTGCTTTCCCTCCGCTACAGCCATTGCTCTTGGGGATGTAAGGCTTGGATGAGCTGCTCGGCCATGGAAACCCATTCCATGAAGCTCTCTCCGCTGTTCTTGAGCTCATCTGAAGGCCACAGAAGTCTGGAGGTCTGGAGCTGTTGGAGACTTCTGCACACTGTGACCCTCAGCATGCGCTGACCCCGCTCTGGGATTTAACACTTCGTGGCGGAGTTGCTGTTGTGCCCTTGGGCTTGTGCCTAGAGCTTGATCTATACACCTGTGGCCATGAAGGATTGAACACCTGAACTCAGGGATTTGGAGCGGCGTCACAATACTTCTGGGAAGATAGTGGATCTAAAAAAAACATCTTAACCAATGCATTTGATCTTAAAATGTGCCGATGAGTCGAACATCAGAATAAATGCACAGGAGCTTCTCTGGTGGTGTGTGTGTGTGTGTGTGTGTGTGTGTGTGTGTGTGTGTGTGTGATGAAGATGCAGAGCCTCAGCCTTGTGTTTGTTTCCTCTCAATACGAAAGCAAAGAATCCCACACAGAGAGTCAGACCTTCAGTTTCATCACAGAAGAGCAGCAGCAGCAGAACAGCATTCTGGGACATGCATTACACACACACACACACACACACACACACACATGCCTGCTCACGGACGGACGCACACGCGCCACTCTCACCTCAGATTTCTCCATCTTGGTTTGTGCTTCCACCTGTGTGATGATTTCGCTCATGTTGGTTTCCAGCACCATGCCGCCCATCACCATCTCGGCCAGGATGTTGTGGACCTGCAGACACACACACACACACACACACACACACACACACAAGCTCAGCATCCAGCAGCACACGACCCCATACACTTCAAACAACATCAGGCCCAAGTGTTCGGAGTGACCTTCCCTCCGGCTGGTAAACCTCTGAACTGCCATTGGTCAGTGCTGATGATGTAATAGGGGAGGCCCCGCCCTCTTTGAGGTGTGAACCATGTCCGGTTAATTTCTTCAGTTCACTCGAGGTCAGGTGAGTGTGTGTGTGTGCGTGCGTGTGTGTTTGAGTGTGTGTGTGTGCGAGTGTGTGTGTGGCTCACGTCACCTTGTCCATGTGAAAGATCAGGTCGAGCTCACACACATTCTCGAAGCATTTGTCCAGCGTCTCCACGAACACCTGCGGACACAGAGAGCGACGCCAGTCACATCATCACATGATCACCACATCATCACATGATCACCACATCATCACATCATCACATGACGACCCAATCAGCCTCAGCGTCCGCACCTGGATGAGGTCCAGAATGCCCAGCTCGCTCTCCGACGAATCCACGCAGAACACGAAGTACAGGGTGGCGTAGTGTCGGTAGATCAGTTTGTTCTCCGAGCCGCCGATTAACCTGAACACACACACACACACGTGACATACAGCACATGTGACGCCTTGTGTGTGTGTGTGTGTGTGTGTGTGAGACTCACAGTCCGCCCTCCAGGAAGTTGCAGACGTTCTCGTCTCGTTTGGACACCAGATGAAACGTCTCTCTGATGATCTGCTGCTCTGTGTCTTCAGTCTGACAATCAAACAGACCATAATCTCATTACACACACACACACACACACACACACACACACACACACACACACACACACACACTCTAACCACAATAACTTCATCTCTGAGGAGGAGCAGGAGGGCGGGGCCAGCTGTCACTCACAGGAGATCAGCCAATAGCAAACCACAGCCAATCAGAAACAAGCCCCGCAGTTCCTCAGAGTGAGCAGCAGGTGCCGCTGTTTCTGTGCCTCATGAGCGCCACGCTGGCACTGAGAGAGAGAGAGAGTGTGTGTGTGTGTGTGTGTGTGTGTGTGTGTGTGTGTGGCCAGTGAAACAAACACCAGCCGGTCACAAGAGCTTGTGAAAATGTATCATGTAACTCTAGAGTGACTTCTGACCCGATCACATGTCAAGACACAAAGAGAGACTCTCTTTAATATTTCACAGGCTGCACACACACACACACACACACACACACACGTTTGTTTTTGTGCCATACGGGGACTCTCCATAGGCGTAATGGTTTTTATACTGTACAAACCGTATTGTCTATCCCCTTACACTGCCCCTAAACCTACCCATCACACACACACACACACACACACACACACACACACACACACACACACACACACACACACACACACACACTGCCCCTAAACCTACCCATCACACACACACACACACACACACACACACACACACACACACACACACACACACACACACACACACACACACAGCCCCTAAACCTACCCATCACACACACACACACACACACACACACACACACACACACACACAGCCCCTAAACCTACCCATCACACACACACACACACACACACACACACACACACACACACACACACACACACACACACAGCCCCTAACCCTACCCATCACAGGAAACATTCTGCATTTTTACTTTCTCATAAAAACTCCTCCTGTGTGATTTATAAGCCTTTTGTAAAGTGGGGCCATGGGTAATGTCCTCATATTTCACCCTCTCCTGTAATACCTGTGTCATACCCATGGCATTATACACATTTGGGTCCTCATATGTCACACACACACACACACACACACACACACACACACACACTGCCCCTACCCATCACACACACACACACACACTGCCCCTACCCATCACACACACACATACTGCCCCTACCCATCACACACACACACACACATACTGCCCCTACCCATCACACACACACACACACACACACACACACACACACACACACACACACACACTGCCCCTACCCATCACACACACACACACACACACACACACACACACACACACACTGCCCCTACCCATCACACACACACATACTGCCCCTACCCATCACACACACACACACACACATACTGCCCCTACCCATCACACACACACACACACACACACACACACTGCCCCTACCCATCACACACACACACACACACACACACTGCCCCTACCCATCACACACACACATACTGCCCCTACCCATCACACACACACACACACATACTGCCCCTACCCATCACACACACACACACACACACACACACACACACACACACACACACACACAGCCCCTAAACCTACCCATCACACACACACACACACACACACACACACACACACACACACACACACACACACACACACACACACACTGCCCCTACCCATCACACACACACACACACACACACACACACACACACACACACACACTGCCCCTACCCATCACACACACACATACTGCCCCTACCCATCACACACACACACACACATACTGCCCCTACCCATCACACACACACACACACACACACACACACACTGCCCCTACCCATCACACACACACACACACACACACTGCCCCTACCCATCACACACACACATACTGCCCCTACCCATCACACACACACACACACACATACTGCCCCTACCCATCACACACACACACACACACACACACACACACACTGCCCCTACCCATCACACACACACACACACACACACACACACACACTGCCCCTACCCATCACACACACACACACACACACACACACTCACACACACACACACACACACACACACACACACACACACACACACACACACACACACACACACACACACACACACACACA
>NC_090184.1:46914997-46972497 GCF_024679245.1 Pseudorasbora parva
ATTTACACATTTTAATTTACATGACAAGAAAATATATGTATAAACACGTATAAATGTGTTTAATGTACAAATTATAACTTGCATTATAAAAAAAACAATGTACAGAACAACCACTTCTCTTTTATTTAGCCTACGTTTCAAGTGAAGGAAAACGTTTAATTTACAAATTTAGTTTAATCTTTGTTTAATTTACAAATAACATGCATAAAAAATAATAATAGGCTAATAATATAGCCTAGCTGAGATCAGCTGTGCTGTGCCGGCCACGGCTTTACATTCAGGCTTTAGAGGAGACTTTCGGGAATGGACCGCCGTTCATTCGTTCGTTAATTTGTTCATTCATGAATTAGTTTGTTCAGTAATTCATTCGTTCATTCGTTCGTTCAGTAATTCATTCGTTCGTTCAGTAATTCATTCGTTCGTTCTGACATTCATTTATTCATTGATTTGTTCATTCATTCATTTGTTCATTCATTAATTCGTTCATTTGTTCATTCGTTCATTCATTCATTCATTCATTCATTCATATAAAAAACTTTATTTTAGCATCCAAGTCAGCAGTTTTCGTTTATTTGCATTTTGTCTCATAATTTTGAGTGGCAGATGTCGCATTTGGCCTATTTTTTCTGTGGTGTTTTTTAGCTACGGTGTTGACAGTAGGCTATAAGAAAATAAACGATTGCGTCATATCCCCAGTGTCTGTCTGTCTGTCTGTCTGTCTGTCTATCTATCTGTCTGTCTGTCTGTAAGGGACATTAAAAAGAGAGATTCTGGAGACGAAGTCTACATTGAGCTGGATCAGTCGGTCGGGAATAAAGTAATTTACAGCGGGTGAGCACGGAGTGAATATTAAGCGTTAGCGGGACGCAAATACAGCCCCGCGAAGATTATATTTAGGATATTTAAAGAAAGTGTAGAAAAATAGAAAAAATAAAGAAACAGCAAGAAGGGAGATCATGGACTGATTCCTCTTCTTAAAGGAATGGTTGAGAAATAAACAGCATTTATGCGAGTTAAAATTAGGAGATTATCTGGTTGCTCAGGCACTAAACGCTCAGTTTACTTCAAGCCTTCGAAGCGCACTGCACTTTGGGACACAGCTACACACACACACACACACACTGCCCCTGCCCATCACATACACACACACACACACACACACTGCCCCTGCCCATCACACACACACACACACTGCCCCTGGCCATCACACACACACACGCACACACACACTGCCCCTACCCATCACACACACACACACTGCCCCTACCCATCACACACACACACACACACACTGCCCCTGCCCCTGCTCCTAAACCTACCCATCACACACACACACACACACATACTGCCCCTACCCATCACACACACACACTGCCCCTGCCCCTAAGCCTACCCATCACACACACACTGCCCCTGCCCCTAAGCCTACCCATCACATACACTGCCCATCACACACACACACACACACACACACACTGCCCCTGCCCATCACACACACACACTGCCCCTTCCCATCACACACACACACACTGCCCCTGCCCATCACACACACACACACACACTGCCCCTGCCCATCACACACACACACACACACTGCCCCTGCCCATCACACACACACACACACACACTGCACCTGCATTTTTACATTTTCAAAAAAAAACATTATTTAGGATGTTTATGAATCCATTTACAATTGTGGCTGTGTACTTGTGCTGGCTGCTGATCTCAGGTTTATATTACATTGAGAGGACACTTATGTAATATAAACAAGCGTACACACACACACACACACACACACACGTGTCCATTAATCAGAGATATTAGCGGGCTGATAATGGAGTCCAATGTCTTGTGATTAGTCCGTCATAAAGAGAGATAATAATACTGAGGACCTTAATAAACTGAATGGAGACTGAACTGAGATAAACGCCTCATAAACACATCAGCATTCCTGAAGAAGAGACACACACACACACACACAAGAACACACATGAGACGACACACACACACTCTCATACACACACACTTTGATTCTCACACACTTTCACTTTCACTCTCACACACACGTCTCTCACTGCAGCAGCATCCATGATCCCGCAGACGCTCACACACACACACACACACACACACACACACACATGCGCGTCTCTGAGTTAGTTGTGTGTGTCTCACCGCAGCAGCATCCATGATCACGCAGACGCTCACTGCTTCCTGAAGCTGCTGCAGGGTCAGCTGAAGGAGACGCTGTTTGATTGGCCGGACCGCAGGCTGCCGGCGGGGATGCAGCAGAAGTCCCAGAGGGTCCTGCTGGAGAACCAGTGCGCCTACATGAACGGTGAGCCCAGAGAGAACGCTCCAGCTTTAGTTTCAGGCAGAACCTTTAGCAGCAATGCTCCTGATCTGACCCTCAGGAACCTTTAGCAGGAATGCTCCTGATCTGACCCTCAGGCAGAACCTTTAGCAGGAATGCTCCTGATCAGACCCTCAGGCAGAACCTTTAGCAGGAATGCTCCTGATCTGACCCTCAGGCAGAACCTTTAGCAGGAATGCTCCTGATCTGATCCTCAGGCAGAACCTTTAGCAGGAATGCTCCTGATCTGACCCTCAGGCAGAACCTTTAGCAGGAATGCTCCTGATCTGACCCTCAGGCAGAACCTTTAGCAGGAATGCTCCTGATCTGACCCTCAGGCAGAACCTTTAGCAGGAATGCTCCTGATCTGATCCTCAGGCAGAACCTTTAGCAGGAATGCTCCTGATCTGATCCTCAGGCAGAACCTTTAGCAGGAATGCTCCTGATCTGACCCTCAGGCAGAACCTTTAGCAGGAATGCTCCTGATCTGACCCTCAGGCAGAACCTTTAGCAGCAATGCTCCTGATCTGACCCTCAGGCAGAACCTTTAGCAGGAATGCTCCTGATCAGACCCTTAGGCAGAACCTTTAGCAGGAATGCTCCTGATCTGACCCTCAGGCAGAACCTTTAGCAGGGATGCTCCTGATCAGACCCTCAGGCAGAACCTTTAGCAGGAATGCTCCTGATCTGACCCTCAGGCAGAACCTTTAGCAGGAATGCTCCTGATCAGACCCTCAGGCAGAACCTTTAGCAGGAATGCTCCTGATCTGACCCTCAGGCAGAACCTTTAGCAGGAATGCTCCTGATCAGACCCTCAGGCAGAACCTTTAGCAGGAATGCTCCTGATCAGACCCTCAGGCAGAACCTTTAGCAGGAATGCTCCTGATCTGACCCTCAGGCAGAACCTTTAGCAGGAATGCTCCTGATCTGATCCTCAGGCAGAACCTTTAGCAGGAATGCTCCTGATCTGATCCCCAGGCAGAACCTTTAGCAGGAATGCTCCTGATCTGACCCTCAGGCAGAACCTTTAGCAGGAATGCTCCTGATCTGACCCTCAGGCAGAACCTTTAGCAGCAATGCTCCTGATCTGACCCTCAGGCAGAACCTTTAGCAGGAATGCTCCTGATCAGACCCTTAGGCAGAACCTTTAGCAGGAATGCTCCTGATCTGACCCTCAGGCAGAACCTTTAGCAGCAATGCTCCTGATCTGACCCTCAGGCAGAACCTTTAGCAGGAATGCTCCTGATCGTACCCTCAGACAGAACCTTTAGCAGGAATGTTCCTGATCTGATCCTCAGGCAGAACCTTTAGCAGGAATGCTCCTGATCTGACCCTCAGGCAGAACCTTTAGCAGGAATGCTCCTGATCGTACCCTCAGGCAGAACCTTTAGCAGCAATGCTCCTGATCAGACCCTTAGGCAGAACCTTTAGCAGCAATGCTCCTGATCTGACCCTCAGGCAGAACCTTTAGCAGGAATGCTCCTGATCTGACCCTCAGGCAGAACCTTTAGCAGGAATGCTCCTGATCGTACCCTCAGGCAGAACCTTTAGCAGCAATGCTCCTGATCAGACCCTTAGGCAGAACCTTTAGCAGCAATGCTCCTGATCTGACCCTCAGGCAGAACCTTTAGCAGGAATGCTCCTGATCGTACCCTCAGGCAGAACCTTTAGCAGCAATGCTCCTGATCAGACCCTTAGGCAGAACCTTTAGCAGGAATGCTCCTGATCTGACCCTCAGGCAGAACCTTTAGCAGGAATGCTCCTGATCTGATCCTCAGGCAGAACCTTTAGCAGGAATGCTCCTGATCTGATCCTCAGGCAGAACCTTTAGCAGGAATGCTCCTGATCTGACCCTTAGGCAGAACCTTTAGCAGGAATGCTCCTGATCGTACCCTCAGGCAGAACCTTTAGCAGCAATGCTCCTGATCTGATCCTCAGGCAGAACCTTTAGCAGGAATGCTCCTGATCTGACCCTTAGGCAGAACCTTTAGCAGGAATGCTCCTGATCGTACCCTCAGGCAGAACCTTTAGCAGCAATGCTCCTGATCAGACCCTATGGCAGAACCTTTAGCAGGAATGCTCCTGATCGTACCCTCAGACAGAACCTTTAGCAGGAATGTTCCTGATCTGATCCTCAGGCAGAACCTTTAGCAGGAATGCTCCTGATCTGACCCTCAGGCAGAACCTTTAGCAGGAATGCTCCTGATCGTACCCTCAGGCAGAACCTTTAGCAGCAATGCTCCTGATCAGACCCTTAGGCAGAACCTTTAGCAGCAATGCTCCTGATCTGACCCTCAGGCAGAACCTTTAGCAGGAATGCTCCTGATCGTACCCTCAGGCAGAACCTTTAGCAGCAATGCTCCTGATCAGACCCTTAGGCAGAACCTTTAGCAGGAATGCTCCTGATCTGACCCTCAGGCAGAACCTTTAGCAGGAATGCTCCTGATCTGATCCTCAGGCAGAACCTTTAGCAGGAATGCTCCTGATCTGACCCTCAGGCAGAACCTTTAGCAGGAATGCTCCTGATCGTACCCTCAGGCAGAACCTTTAGCAGGAATGCTCCTGATCTGATCCTCAGGCAGAACCTTTAGCAGGAATGCTCCTGATCTGACCCTTAGGCAGAACCTTTAGCAGGAATGCTCCTGATCGTACCCTCAGGCAGAACCTTTAGCAGCAATGCTCCTGATCAGACCCTAAGGCAGAACCTTTAGCAGGAATGCTCCTGATCAGACCCTAAGGCAGAACCTTTAGCAGGAATGCTCCTGATCTGACCCTCAGGCAGAACCTTTAGCAGAAATGCTCCTGATCAGACCCTCAGGCAGAACCTTTAGCAGGAATGCTCCTGATCAGACCCTCAGGCAGAACCTTTAGCAGGAATGCTCCTGATCAGACCCTAAGGCAGAACCTTTAGCAGGAATGCTCCTGATCAGACCCTAAGGCAGAACCTTTAGCAGGAATGCTCCTGATCTGACCCTCAGGCAGAACCTTTAGCAGAAATGCTCCTGATCTGACCCTCAGGCAGAACCTTTAGCAGGAATGCTCCTGATCAGACCCTCAGGCAGAACCTTTAGCAGGAATGCTCCTGATCTGACCCTCAGGCAGAACCTTTAGCAGGAATGCTCCTGATCTGACCCTCAGGCAGAACCTTTAGCAGGAATGCTCCTGATCAGACCCTCAGGCAGAACCTTTAGCAGGAATGCTCCTGATCGTACCCTTCTGTTTCAGACAGCATCGGCCTGCACCGCGTGGAGAATGTGAGCCACACTGAGGCCGCGGTGAGCCTGCACCTCTACAGCCCGCCCTTCCAGACCTGCCAGACCTTCGACCAGCGCACCGGCCACCGGAACACCGTCAAGATGACCTTCTGGAGCAAATACGGCGAGAGGACGCCATATGTAAGTCTCTTCGAGTCCTTCACATGCATATTAACTTTAGTTCGGCCACAAATGAGCCTGTGATGTTTATCTGCTGACTGCAGATCAGAGAAGCTGACAATATACGGCGGAAGATTCAGTTTCAAAGCTAAATGTAAAAGTGTCCAGTTTAAGCGCGCTTGTCATTGTTCTGTTTTGTTTTTCATTAAGAAGAGTATTGATGTTAATAAACACACCATTCAAGCAATTTGGTCCCAAATTGGTAGGCTACTCATTCTAAAGGGAAAGTAAAATCTGTGCGGCCGCACGGGAATTCATAACGGTGCTCATTATTACGGAGCCTACATTCTTTGTGAAAGATAAAGATAAAAATGCGCACAGGAAAAAAAACCTTGCAAAAATTATATATACGATCTGCCTAATCCGGGCCAAATCACAGAGATGTCGATTTGCACGGGACTAATATTAT
The DNA here is from genome assembly GCF_024679245.1 of Pseudorasbora parva. NCBI lineage: Eukaryota > Metazoa > Chordata > Actinopteri > Cypriniformes > Gobionidae > Pseudorasbora > Pseudorasbora parva. The sequence continues at coordinate 46,921,191 of NC_090184.1, forward strand.
GACTAGACCTCGGTGTTCGGCGAAATATGGTCGGTCATTTGCGGGGGAATTTTTACTTTACAAATTACAGACAAGGCCGATTCGCACGGGATTAAGATCACGGACATTCTCTGCAATTATTACAAATCACCCGAGGTCCCCAGATAATACTAATCCTGTGCGGATAGGGCTTATGAGAGAAAAAAACACGCAGACATACGAATCCATATTAAACCCTGAGGTGACACACTGATGACTTAAGACACGAACTGATCGCTTTCTGCCAGAAACACAACAGTATTTGTGTTATTTTACCTCATATCAGACGAATCTCATCTAGTGTTCCCAACGCCATTACTTCCGCTGAGTGAGGTCAAAATACAGCCGCGATCATAGATATATTTACATAGATTCCTCATTAGTGCCTATGTTGATCAGTCGAATGAGGCATCTATGTAAATACCTCTATGATCGATCTGGTCGCTGGGAATACTAGATGAGATTTGTCTGAAATGAGGTAAAAAATACCTTTATTACTGTTGGGCTTCTTGCAGAAACCGATCGTTTCGTGTCTTAAGACATCAATAGAGACAGAGAGGCACGTGTCATAATGGCTTGGCTTGCTCAGTTGGGGACACTAAAAATATGATTAAAGTTATTCAACTTATTATACAAATAAAATATATGAATTAGGTCTTATTTAATTCTATAAACTATAATACTGATCTGCCAACATTGTCGCTATATGATAAATTAAAATAAGCTGATAACATCACTGTTTTCTCCAGTACGACTGTACAGCCAAATCTAATTTTGTCGCAATATTATCCTGTTTGACACTGTGAAGCTGCTTTGACACAATCGTGATTGTAAAAGCGCTATATAAATAAAGTTGATTGATTGATTGATAATCTGAAAGCCACGCCCACCGTATTTCTGATTCGTATGTCTGTGTGTTTTTTACTGTGAGTGACAGCTGGCCCCGCCCTCATCATCAGAGATGGAAGTTATTCTGATTATCAACACAATAATGATAAATGATTTAGAAAGAACACTGTAATATTCAATAAAAACACTAAAACTGTCTGTTCTGATGTGAGGTGTGATGAAAATATGAATGGGATAATCTGTAGTTGTGTGACGATAAAGGCTGATGATGTCAGTCTGTGGAGAACTGTGTGTCCTCAGCACAAGCGCTCGGTGACGTAACGTCTGCTCGGCGGATGCATGCTGGGTAATGTCTTCCACATGCGCTGCACTCCTGCCAAACTTATCTTCACGCAGCGCTTGCATAAGTTTACCTTGACCAAACTGCTGTCTGGACGTTTCGACATCAGCTTTGATAAGATAAGATAAGAGCTTCTCCGGCTCTGTTCTGTGGAAGCGTGTGCTTTTGTTTGACTGGGTTTGTGTTGTTTTCTTACAGGAAACCACCGTTTCACAGGAAAACAACTGAGGCGGCGAGAAGGACGAGGCTCGATGGAACTCAAGGCCAAATTTCCACATAAATGATGTTTATAAAACTTGATCTAACGGCTTCCGAGATTGGCAAAGGACAGTGGGAAGAGCGTCTGATTAACCGTGGCCTAGTTTAGCGCTGGCAGGCGAGACTGAATGAGCCGCGTGTCAATCTGCTCTTTGTTGGAGGAGCCGCTCATTCTCCCAGCATTCCTCTGTGTCTGTGACCTGTGTAATCGCTCTTTGTGCCGTTACGGGACGAGAGCTGTTTGTTGGAAGTGTGTAATTTATGAGAAGAAACTATTTGTCTTTGCTTTTGTCCCTCTGAAATGAAAGCGCTTCTGCGGGAAACGCTGCACTTGCTCTCCATCGACCCATCGGTGTGTGTGCTGATAATCACCACGTGCTTTTTTTTATTAGATTTCCAGATGAACGTCTGCATGGAAGAGTTTATTTTTATGAATCTTGCTGTCAGTAATTGCTGTCTGTGGTCTCTGCACTGCAAAAAATGCTATTGTTTCTGGTCTAAATATCTAATTATTCTTAAATCAAGATGCATTTACTAGATCAGTAAAATGACAATTTTATTCTTCTTTTCTAAATGAAGTGAGTTTTTGCTTAAAACAGGCAAAATGATCTGCCAATGGGGTGAGAAACATAATCTTATTTCTGATTGAAATCTTGTTTCTTGTTTCCGAACAGAAATGATTATTTTTCTCACCCCATTGGCAGATCATTTTGCCTGTTTTAAACAAAAACTCACTTTATTTAGAAAAGAAGAATAAAATTGTCATTTTACTGATCTAGTAAATGCATCTTGACTTACGAATATTTAGATTTTTGGACTGGAAAAAAGAAAAAAAATGCTAAGTAAGAAGAGCATTTTTTTGCAGTGTGCATTTGTAAATCTGGAGCTTTTATTTAAAATGGACCAGAATCTGACTTTTTGTCTTAACATTGAAGTAAATAAAAAACATTTGACACATGTTTTGTCTGAACTGCCTGAGTTTTGCATGACTGTTTATTAATCTGCTGCACTGATATATATGTGAGAGTGTTGGACGGATTGAGAGCTGCTGCGAGACGATCTGAGCGAGTCTGAACTAAATCTGCTCTCGCTCGTGTTGATGCACGTCTGCGGATTCCTCTCAGAGTATAGGGAACATTCTGGCAAAGTTATGAGCAAACATTCCTCCAGTAACGTTAATACAACGTTTGTTTAAATTTATCTAGTCTTTACTAATGTTCTCAAAACATCAGCACACAAACATTATTCATACATAATTTGTGTAGTTTGTCCACTTGTTTCAGAACGCTCAGAGAACACTCTAGAGTAACGCTCAGAGAACACTCTAGAGTAACGCTCAGAGAACACTCTAGAGTAACATTCAGAGAACACTAGAGTAACGCTCAGAGAACACTCTAGAGTAACGCTCAGAGAACCCTCTAGAGTAACGCTCAGAGAACACTCTAGAGTAACGCTCAGAGAACACTCTAGAGTAACGCTCAGAGAACACTCTAGAGTAACGCTCAGAGAACACTAGAGTAACGCTCAGAGAACACTCTAGAGTAACGCTCAGAGAACACTCTAGAGTAACGCTCAGAGAACACTCTAGAGTAACGCTCAGAGAACACTCTAGAGTAACGCTCAGAGAACACTCTAGAGTAACGCTCAGAGAACACTCTAGAGTAACGCTCAGAGAACGCTCTAGAGTAACGCTCAGAGAACGCTCTAGAGTAACGCTCAGAGGACACTCTAGAGTAACGCTCAGAGAACACTAGAGTAACGCTCAGAGAACACTCTAGAGTAACGCTCAGAGAACACTCTAGAGTAACGCTCAGAGAACACTCTAGAGTAACGCTCAGAGGACACTCTAGAGTAACGCTCAGAGAACACTAGAGTAACGCTCAGAGAACACTCTAGAGTAACGCTCAGAGAACACTCTAGAGTAACGCTCAGAGAACACTCTAGAGTAACGCTCAGAGAACACTAGAGTAACGCTCAGAGAACACTCTAGAGTAACGCTCAGAGAACACTCTAGAGTAACGCTCAGAGAACACCCTAGAGTAACGCTCAGAGAACACTCTAGAGTAACGCTCAGAGGACACTCTAGAGTAACGCTCAGAGAACACTAGAGTAACGCTCAGAGAACACTCTAGAGTAACGCTCAGAGAACACTCTAGAGTAACGCTCAGAGAACACTCTAGAGTAACGCTCAGAGAACACTCTAGAGTAACGCTCAGAGAACACTCTAGAGTAACGCTCAGAGAACACTCTAGAGTAACGCTCAGAGAACACTCTAGAGTAACGCTCAGAGGACACTCTAGAGTAACGCTCAGAGAACACCCTAGAGTAACGCTCAGAGGACACTCTAGAGTAACGCTCAGAGGACACTCTAGAGTAACGCTCAGAGAACACTAGAGTAACGCTCAGAGAACACTCTAGAGTAACGCTCAGAGGACACTCTAGAGTAACGCTCAGAGAACACTCTAGAGTAACGCTCAGAGGACACTCTAGAGTAACGCTCAGAGAACCCTCTAGAGTAACGCTCAGAGAACACTCTAGAGTAACGCTCAGAGAACACTCTAGAGTAACGCTCAGAGAACACTCTAGAGTAACGCTCAGAGAACACTCTAGAGTAACGCTCAGAGAACACTAGAGTAACGCTCAGAGGACACTCTAGAGTAACACTCAGAGAACACTCTAGAGTAACGCTCAGAGAACACTCTAGAGTAACGCTCAGAGAACACTCTAGAGTAACGCTCAGAGAACACTCTAGAGTAACGCTCAGAGAACACTCTAGAGTAACGCTCAGAGAACACTCAAGAGTAACGCTCAGAGAACGCTCTAGAGTAACGCTCAGAGAACACTCTAGAATAACGCTCAGAGAACACTCTAGAGTAACGCTCAGAGAACACTCTAGAGTAACGCTCAGAGAACACTCTAGAGTAACGCTCAGAGAACACTCAAGAGTAACGCTCAGAGAACGCTCTAGAGTAACGCTCAGAGAACACTAGAGTAACGCTCAGAGAACACTCTAGAGTAATGCTCAGAGAACACTCTAGAGTAACGCTCAGAGAACACTCTAGAGTAACGCTCAGAGAAAACTCTAGAGTAACGCTCAGAGGACACTCTAGAGTAACGCTCAGAGAACACCCTAGAGTAACGCTCAGAGAACACTCTAGAGTAACGCTCAGAGGACACTCTAGAGTAACGCTCAGAGAACACTAGAGTAACGCTCAGAGAACACTCTAGAGTAATGCTCAGAGAACACTCTAGAGTAACGCTCAGAGAACACTCTAGAGTAACGCTCAGAGAACACTCTAGAGTAACGCTCAGAGAACACTCTAGAGTAACGCTCAGAGAACACTCTAGAGTAACACTCAGAGAACACTCTAGAGTAACGCTCAGAGGACACTCTAGAGTAACGCTCAGAGAACACTAGAGTAACGCTCAGAGAACACTCTAGAGTAACGCTCAGAGGACACTCTAGAGTAACGCTCAGAGAACACTAGAGTAACGCTCAGAGAACACTCTAGAGTAACGCTCAGAGAACACTCTAGAGTAACGCTCAGAGAACACTCTAGAGTAACGCTCAGAGAACACTCTAGAGTAACGCTCAGAGAACACTCTAGAGTAACGCTCAGAGAACACTCTAGAGTAACGCTCAGAGGACACTCTAGAGTAACGCTCAGAGAACACCCTAGAGTAACGCTCAGAGAACACTCTAGAGTAACGCTCAGAGGACACTAGAGTAACGCTCAGAGAACACTCTAGAGTAACGCTCAGAGAACACTCTAGAGTAACGCTCAGAGAACACTCTAGAGTAACGCTCAGAGAACACTAGAGTAACACTCAGAGAACACTCTAGAGTAACACTCAGAGAACACTAGAGTAACACTCAGAGAACACTAGAGTAACGCTCAGAGGACACTCTAGAGTAACGCTCAGAGAACACTCTAGAGTAACGCTCAGAGAACACTAGAGTAACACTCAGAGAACACTCTAGAGTAACACTCAGAGAACACTAGAGTAGCGCTCAGAGAACACTCTAGAGTAACGCTCAGAGGACACTCTAGAGTAACGCTCAGAGAACACCCTAGAGTAACGCTCAGAGAACACTCTAGAGTAACGCTCAGAGGACACTCTAGAGTAACGCTCAGAGAACACTAGAGTAACGCTCAGAGAACACTCTAGAGTAACGCTCAGAGAACACTCTAGAGTAACGCTCAGAGAACACTCTAGAGTAACGCTCAGAGAACACTCTAGAGTAACGCTCAGAGAACACTCTAGAGTAACGCTCAGAGAACACTCTAGAGTAACACTCAGAGAACACTCTAGAGTAACGCTCAGAGGACACTCTAGAGTAACGCTCAGAGAACACTAGAGTAACGCTCAGAGAACACTCTAGAGTAACGCTCAGAGAACACTCTAGAGTAACGCTCAGAGAACACTAGAGTAACGCTCAGAGAACACTCTAGAGTAACGCTCAGAGAACACTCTAGAGTAACGCTCAGAGAACACCCTAGAGTAACGCTCAGAGAACACTCTAGAGTAACGCTCAGAGGACACTCTAGAGTAACGCTCAGAGAACACTAGAGTAACGCTCAGAGAACACTCTAGAGTAACGCTCAGAGAACACTCTAGAGTAACGCTCAGAGAACACTCTAGAGTAACGCTCAGAGGACACTCTAGAGTAACGCTCAGAGAACACCCTAGAGTAATGCTCAGAGAACACTCTAGAGTAACGCTCAGAGGACACTCTAGAGTAACGCTCAGAGAACACTAGAGTAACGCTCAGAGAACACTCTAGAGTAACGCTCAGAGGACACTCTAGAGTAACGCTCAGAGAACACTCTAGAGTAACGCTCAGAGGACACTCTAGAGTAACACTCAGAGAACACTCTAGAGTAACGTTCAGAGAACACTCTAGAGTAACGCTCAGAAAACACTCTAGAGTAACGCTCAGAGAACGCTCTAGAGTAACGCTCAGAGGACACTCTAGAGTAACGCTCAGAGAACACTCTAGAGTAACGCTCAGAGAACACTCTAGAGTAACGCTCAGAGAACACTCTAGAGTAACGCTCAGAGGACACTCTAGAGTAACGCTCAGAGAACACTCTAGAGTAACGCTCAGAGAACACTCTAGAGTAACGCTCAGAGAACACTCTAGAGTAACGCTCAGAGAACACTCTAGAGTAACACTCAGAGAACACTCTAGAGTAACGCTCAGAGAACACTCTAGAGTAACGCTCAGAGAACACTCTAGAGTAACGCTCAGAGAACACTCTAGAGTAACGCTCAGAGAACACTCTAGAGTAACGCTCAGAGGACACTCTAGAGTAACGCTCAGAGAACACTAGAGTAACGCTCAGAGAACACTAGAGTAACGCTCAGAGAACACTCTAGAGTAACGCTCAGAGAACACTCTAGAGTAACGCTCAGAGGACACTCAAGAGTAACGCTCAGAGGACACTCAAGAGTAACGCTCAGAGAACACTAGAGTAACGCTCAGAGAACACTCTAGAGTAACGCTCAGAGAACACTAGAGTAACGCTCAGAGAACACTCTAGAGTAACGCTCAGAGAACACTCTAGAGTAACGCTCAGAGAACACTCTAGAGTAACGCTCAGAGAACACTAGAGTAACACTCAGAGAACACTCTAGAGTAACACTCAGAGAACACTAGAGTAACGCTCAGAGGACACTCTAGAGTAACGCTCAGAGAACTCTCTAGAGTAACGCTCAGAGAACACTCTAGAGTAACGCTCAGAGAACACTAGAGTAACGCTCAGAGGACACTCTAGAGTAACGCTCAGAGAACTCTCTAGAGTAACGCTCAGAGAACACTCTAGAGTAACGCTCACAGAACACTCTAGAGTAACGCTCAGAGAACTCTCTAGAGTAACGCTCAGAGAACACTAGAGTAACACTCAGAGAACACTCTAGAGTAACGCTCAGAGGACACTCAAGAGTAACGCTCAGAGAACACTAGAGTAACGCTCAGAGAACACTCTAGAGTAACGCTCAGAGAACACTCTAGAGTAACGCTCAGAGGACACTCTAGAGTAACGCTCAGAGAACACTCTAGAGTAACGCTCAGAGAACACTCTAGAGTAACGCTCAGAGAACACTCTAGAGTAACGCTCAGAGAACACTCTAGAGTAACCCTCAGAGAACACTAGAGTAACGCTCAGAGAACACTCTAGAGTAACGCTCAGAGAACACTCTAGAGTAACGCTCAGAGAACACTCTAGAGTAACGCTCAGAGAACACTCTAGAGTAACGCTCAGAGGACACTCTAGAGTAACGCTCAGAGAACACTCTAGAGTAACGCTCAGAGAACACTCTAGAGTAACGCTCAGAGAACACTCTAGAGTAACGCTCAGAGAACACTCTAGAGTAACGCTCAGAGAACACTAGAGTAACGCTCAGAGAACACTCTAGAGTAACGCTCAGAGGACACTCAAGAGTAACGCTCAGAGAACACTAGAGTAACGCTCAGAGAACACTCTAGAGTAACGCTCAGAGAACACTAGAGTAACGCTCAGAGAACACTCTAGAGTAACGCTCAGAGGACACTCTAGAGTAACGCTCAGAGAACACTAGAGTAACGCTCAGAGAACACTCTAGAGTAACGCTCAGAGGACACTCTAGAGTAACGCTCAGAGGACACTCTAGAGTAACGCTCAGAGAACACTCTAGAGTAACGCTCAGAGAACACTCTAGAGTAACGCTCAGAGAACACTCTAGAGTAACGCTCAGAGAACACTCTAGAGTAACGCTCAGAGAACACTCTAGAGTAACGCTCAGAGAACACTCTAGAGTAACGCTCAGAGAACACTCTAGAGTAACGCTCAGAGAACACTCTAGAGTAACGCTCAGAGAACACTCTAGAGTAACGCTCAGAGAACACTCTAGAGTAACGCTCAGAGAACACTCTAGAGTAACGCTCAGAGAACACTAGAGTAACGCTCAGAGAACAGAATATTGGTAGAATTAGATTTGATAATCAGTTGTTCAACCACAGATGTATTAGTGAGTAAAAAAGCGTAGAGTGAATGACCTATCAGACATAGATCTAAACAGGAAGTGGAAATTGGAGAAAAAGATTTATGTCATCAATTTTTTGTGTAAAAAATGACTGAAAACTTTCACACAGATTAACAGAGCCAGTTATAGCTACGGATGAGGGTTTGGCCAGTTTGCTTATTTCAGAAAAGAGAGCTTTTGAAAAGTCTTTCGAGACGCCTACAATTATTCTTTAAAACTCTTAGTTCTGAAGTGAACCAAGGAGAGGAGTGAGTAGAAGGAACAGTCCTAGTTTTTAATGGTGAAAGATCATCCAAAACATCACTAATAGATTCATTATAGGCTGAGACTATCTCATCAGGATTCAGGAGGCTGAGTGAAGACAGAAGAGTCAGAGTCAGCGATGGCAGCAGAGAAATTCTCAGCAGTTATAGATCTCAGGTTAGGGTAAGATATCATAGTTCTGGTGCTAAGTTACAACCGGGAGTGAGAAGTCAATCAATTTATGATCAGAAATGCCCAAGTCATGACCCTGAGCATGCACAGTGTCGATCCCAACAGTACAGAGCAAATCAAGAGTATGACAGTGGGAATGTGTGGGAAAATCAATATGCCGATACACTTCAAAACAGTCCAGAACATAAAGTCTTTTCCAGGAGTACAGTCAGAATCAACATGTATGTTAAAGTCACCTAGCATCATTATTTTACCATGCTGGGCACGGGCGAGAGTGAGAAGTTGAGTCAATTCAGATAGAAAGCTCCTGTTATATCTCGGGGGTCTATAAATCAGCATAATCAGAAGTGGAGCAGGACCAGCTAGTTTAAGTGATAGACATTCAAGACTAGAAACATCAAGAACAGCCATTTTAGTCACTTTATAATTGTTCTTAAAGATCCCAGCCAGACCACCTCCTCCATGTTATCTGCTTATTTTAATTTATCATAGAGAGACAATGTTGGCAGATCAGTATTATAGTTTATAGAATTAAATAAGACCTCATTCATTAATGTTATTTGTATATTTAGTTGAGTAACTCTGATCATAATGTTAGTGTCCCCAACTGAGCAAGCCAAGCCAAAGGCGACCAAAGGAACCGAAACTCCATCAGGGCATGATGGAGAAAAATAAACCTTAGAGAAACCAGACTCAGTTCTCCTCTGGCCTATTAACACACAGCGGAGGATTATTATTCTGGACACTGCACAGGTCAGAGGTCATATTAGAGCCGAGAGTAAGCGGAATATCACGCCGGAGGATGGCGCGTCGATTACACAAGAATATGAATTTGTTAAGGATCGGAGTCGGGAGTAACGCTCAGAGAACATTCCCGATATATTTGCAGAATGATTCAATGGAATATTCTTTAAAAAACAGTTTCGTGTTTGCTGTCTGCGTTTATTCACATGCCAGACGTTCTTATGAATCATATTTTCAGGAAAGAACTCGCAGAGGAAAATTATCATTCAGTGAAAACCAATAGTGTGATTCTTCTCGTGTTTTCTTCATACACACTTCTGCCAAACCGTGAGTTACGTAACTGTGTGTAAAGCGCTCCCATTGGATTAAAATGTGCCAACAAAATCAATACGGCAGGACACAGATCAGTCTCGTATGGCCAGCGTCCCGGGGCTTCTGGGACACGGACGGGTTTCATAACACAATGTTTTCAGCACTTCCATCACTATCATATCAGAGCGGTTGAGAAAACACCCATAAAACATTATGACTGTGTTTATCACTGCATCTCCTCAGGACACCACAGAAACTGTAGCAAAGGTACAACAATATTATAGATAACAATTCACCAAACCATCTCAAAACGACACACTGGCGTGTACAAACCTCAAACTTTAACTTAAAATATTTCTCTGTTGTCAGAATGAAAGGCTGGCCTCAGATGACACACACACACACACACACACGTTTGTTTTTGTGACATATGGGGAATGCGTAATGGTTTTTATACTGTACAACCCGTATTTTCTATCACCTTACACTGCTCCTAAACCTACCCATCACACACACACACACACACACACACACACACACACACACACACACACACACACACAGGAAACATTCTGCATTTTTACTTTCTCATAAAAACTCCTCCTGTGTGATTTATAAGCCTTTTGTAAAGTGGGGCCATGGGTAATGTCCTCATATTTCACCCTCTCCTGTAATACCTGTGTCATACCCATGGCATTATACACATTTGTGTCCTCATATGTCACAAAAACATGCCCACACACACACACACACCTGTCCTCCCTAGTGAAAACTTCACTTCATTACAGTAAATGTAAATCCAGCATCCTCTGTGTGTTTTCCTCCTTAATGTTGATAAATGTGTGTTATTTGAGTAAACTGCAAAAAATGCTCTTCTTCCTCAGTATTTTTGTCTTGTTTCTAGTCCAAACATCTAAAAGTTATTTTATTAAGAAACATTTACTAGACACATAAAAACTATTGTCTTGTTTTGGGGGAAAATAACTCAAAATGAAGAGAGTTTTTGCTTAAAATAAGATAAATAATCTGCCAATGGGGTGAGAAAAATAATCTTGTTTTCTGTTTGAATTAAGATTATTTTTCTCACCCCATTGGCAGATTATTGATCTTATTTTAAGCAAAAACTCTCTTCATTTTGAGTTATTTTCCCCAAAACAAGACAATTACTTTTGCTTGTCTAGTAAATACTTCTTGTTTTAAGAATTGTTAGATATTTAGACTAGAAACAAGACAAAAATACTGAGTAAGAAAACTTTTTTTGCAGTGTACTCAAATAACACACATTTATCAACATGTGTTATTTGAGTTCATAGTGTGACACCTGAGGTCATCGTACAGTGTCTGTGTTTTACGATCATGATTAAATGTGTGTAAAATCAGATAAAACGTAGAGATCTACAGGAAATATGAAGAAAATTGGAACGTGTGTGAAAACAGGTGACGTGTGTTAGACGTTTTGAGAAACGTGTGTGTGTTTCTTGAACTGAATGAATGGTTGGGGAAGTTGTGGCAGTGTGAGTGTGTGTCAGAACTGTAACTGCACAGGGATGATTGACAGCAGATAACAGCGATTGATCCGCTCTCGTGGCTTTATCTGTCCATATCTGCAGGAGGAACAAACACACACACTGTTATTGTGCTACAAAAGGATCAAATCATCCACTTGTGTGTGTGTGTGTGTGTGTGTGTGTGTGTGTGTGTGTGTGTGTGTGTGTGTGTGTCGACATGATGAAAACACACGAGATATGGTGTGTGTGTGTGTGTGTGTGTGTGTGTGTTACACGCCATTCAGATAAAGCAACTAAACAGCAACAATAAACACTGTGTGTGTGTGTGTGTGTGTGTGTGTCCTACTGCATGCTACATGTTTAGCATATCTATCTCCGTTGGCGAACAGGGCTTCACATGTGATAAATGTAAGGAATTAATCAGGCTGACGGAGAAGATTGCAGATTTAGAGACACGCATCCAAGCTTTATGTGAGAGTAGTGAGAATCTAACAGCTTTAGATACTGCTTTGGATGCGACTAGCTTAGTGAACACTCATTGTTTGGTTCCGGCTGAGCCCGCGCAGCAGGGCTGGGTGACGATGAGAAAGCATAGTCGCGGATCAAAAAAACACTCTTCCGTTCCGATTAGAACATCAAACAGGTTCTCCCCACTCAGTGATGCACCCACTGAGGATCCTGTTGAAAGTGTCCTAGTTATTGGCGATTCTATTACACGGAACGTGAAAATAGAGACACCAGCCACCATAGTCACATGTTTACCGGGAGCCAGAGCGCCTGACATCAAAGCAAATTTAAAAGTGCTGGCTAAAGCTAATCGTAAATTCTCTAAGATTATTATTCACGTTGGCACTAATGATGTTCGACTTCGCCAGTCGGAGATCACCAAAATTAACATTAAAGAGGTGTGTAAACTCGCAAGTACGATGTCAAAGGCAGTCTTTCGCTCTGGTCCCCTCCCTGCTGAGTGATGAAATAGTTAGCAGATTATCATCACTCAATGGCTGGTTGTCTAAGTGGTGTCTGCAAAATAACATAGGGTTCATAGACAATTGGAAAAGTTTTTGGGGCAGACCTGACCTGTTGAAGATGGACGGCATTCATCCCTCCTGGGCTGGTGCTGCTCTTCTCTCTAGTAATTTGGCACATAGTCTTAGAGCTAAACCTTGACTCACTGGGGCCCAGGTCAGGAAGCAGACAAACTGGCTAAACCAACCGTCTGCTAGCTGTCTCACGTCACCAAAGTCAGCTAAATCCCAGCACATAGAGACTCTTTCACCTAGATATTATCATATAGAGACTGTGTCTGTTCCCCAAATTAGTGAATACAAAAAAACATCAAAACCATTCAACAGTAAAAATGTAATTGATGTCCAACAAATAAACAACAGATATAATACGGATGAACAATTGATAAAGCTCGGGTTGCTGAATATTCGATCCCTTTCGCCAAAAACGCTTGTTGTCAATGATATGATTTTAGATCATAACTTAGATGTGCTGTGTTTGACAGAAACCTGGCTAAAACCTGATGATAACATTACTTTAAATGAGTGCACCCCCCGAGATTATTGTTACAAACATGAGCCACGTCTGAAAGGTAAAGGGGGAGGTGTTGCTGTAATTTATAATAATATCTTCAGTATTACTCAGAAGTCTAGTTTCAAATATAATTCCTCTGAAGTTTTGGTGCTTTATGTAACGCTGTGTAGTGTAAATGATAAATCCCTTCTGACATTTGTGTTGGCTACTGTCTACAGGCCACCAGGGCACAATACAGACTTTATCAAAGAATTTGCTGGTTTTGTATCGGAGTTAGTATTAGCTGTAGATAAAGTACTAATTGTTGGGGATTTTAATATCCACGTAGACAATGAAAAAGACGCATTGGGATTGGCATTTAGAGACATTCTAAACTCTATTGGAGTTAGACAACACGTATCGGGACCCACTCATCGCCTTAATCATACTTTAGATCTAATAATGTCACATGGAATAAATGTTGATACTGTTAAAATTCTGCAGCAGAGCGATGACATCTCAGATCATTACCTAATATCATGTATACTTAATTTACCTAAGGCTGCAAAGCCATCCCCTCGCTTCAAATATGGCAGGACGATAACCGCTGCGACTAAAGATTGCTTTGTCCATAATCTTCCTCATCAGTTCCATCTCCTCAGCATTACAGATAACCAAGAGGAACTTGATGCTGCAACCGAAACTATTGACTCTCTCCTTACTAGCACTTTAGACATAGTTGCTCCCCGGCGCTTAAAGAAGATTAAAGCAAATAATCCAACGCCGTGGTACAACGAGCACACTCGGGCCCTTAAAACAGCAGCCAGAAAAATGGAGCGCAGCTGGAAGAAAACAAAACTGGAGGTTTATCGCAATTTGTGGAAAGAGAGCATGATTGCATACAGAAAGGCCATAAAAACTGCTAGATCTGCTTATTTCTCATCTCTTTTAGAAGAAAACAAACACAACCCTAAGTATTTATTCGATACAGTGGCTAAATTATCAAAAAATAAAGCTTCAGCTTCTGATGTTTGTAAACAACACAGCAGTAATGACTTTATGAACTTCTTTACTAGTAAGATTGATAATATTAGGAATACAATTATAACCATGCAGCCGTCTATTACAGTATCACTTCAGACAGAGCACTGCAGGGTCACTGAGGAAAAATTACACTCATTCACTACTATAGGAGAACACACACACACACACACACACACACACACACACACACACACACACACACACACACACACAGTCGTCAGTGAGGAACCTGGGTGTGCTCTTTGATACCAATCTTTCATTTGAAAGCCACGTTTCTAGCATCTGTTAAACCGCATTCTATCATCTTAAAAATATATCTAAATTACGGCACATGCTCTCAGTGCCAAATGCTGATTTAAGAGTATTACATTTCAGACGAGCCTTAGGGTGTGTTTACAGGGAAATGTGTTTAGGCCGTTCATTTACAGGCCTTTTGAAAACGATGGCTTTACCGTCTCCGTGTAATTATCATCTCCAGTGTGTGTGTGTGTGTGTGTGTGTGTGTGTGTGTGTGTGTGTGTGTGTGCTCAGAGGATGGAGAACTGAAGGAAGTGTGGAGAGCCAGACCGTCAGTCCTTCACTAAGTCCAGCTGATCACACACACACACACACTCACACACACTCTCACACACACACACACACACACACACACACACACACACACACACACACACACACACACACACACTATTTTTCATTCCCACACTGCCTTACGGAGCTCTGTTCATAGACACGGAAAGCTGATGTTGATCAGTGTAATGTGTTCCATTCTCTCACACACTGATGGAAATATAAGCCCAGTCTGCAGGAAATCACGCCTCGCTTCCCGAAACATCAGAAGATTCTCAAGACATTTACTGGAGAAGAGAAACCACTGAAGAAGGGAAACAGAGAGTTTGAGCTCCAAACAAGAGCTAACGTCAGCCCGGAGCAGATGAACTTTCTCACTTTGGGTTAAGATTATTATTATGGGCTGCATTGGCAGATATTTTGCTCATGAGGCGATCCTGTTGTTCAGTGGAGACTAGACTAGAGACTCCTGAGGCAAACGCCACATCATCACACACACACACACACACACACACACACACACCATCATCATCAGAACATGTGGCGGTGATCAAACACTGACCCCTACTGGACGGATCTTGCAGTTACATGACAACACACACACACAAAACCCCTAAACCTACCTACCTATCACACACACACACACACACACATACACACACACACACACACACACACACACACACACACACACACACACACACACACACACACACACACACACACACACACACACACACACACACACACACACACACAAACCTACCCTTCGAACACACACACACACACACACACACACACACACACACACACACACACACACACACAAACCTACTCTTCGAACACACACACACACACACACACACACACACACAAACCTACCCTTCGAACACACACAAATAATGCTGAACTTCAACAAGCAAAACGTGAAGCAGTGGTTTCTGACCTGAACATTTACTGTATTTAGAACATATATATATACACAGTATATTTAGTTTTTGTGTAAATGCTCTTTTTTAATAATCTTGTTCTCAGTGATAAACAGGGAATCGTCTTTCCACAATAATGTGTAATAATAATAACCGTCGAGTCGACATTACACAAAAAATGCCCAAATGGATCCCAGTCCATTGCCTTTAAATGCCTTCGCGTGCTATCGGAAATTTTATAATTTTATTTTTTGTACAATTTTTTTAATTTATTTTTTTATTAGAACTTATAAACATAACATACATTTACATATTTAACAGGACAGCCAAAAAGATAACACAAATAAGAAAAAGAATTACGTTGTACAAAGTAACACAGTAAAAATAAACAAAAATAAACAAAAAGGAAGACAGCACATAGTTCAGTTTTCAAGAAACTTCCCCTCTCTAGCGAATTAAAGAGTATCTGCACATGTTCAGTTATCACTAAAACTCAATATACAGATGGAAATATACAGCCATCAGACCCTCAGACGGGGTTAGGGTTATTCCATTTACTCTTTTACATTTACCAGAAGGAATCGAGAGACTCATCATGAAGTTGGCAGATAGCGTGTGTGATTCCGAATGTAATATAACACCTGATGCTCATTTCCAGCTATAGCCAGACTTCTGGAGACACTTAAAAACATTCTGGTTCTGAACAAAAAGGGGATTTTAATTAATATCCACACATGTTGATAAAGTAGCCTAGTTATTAGCATAAATATTATGAAGTACTTTCAGATGTATGTCCCGAAGTTTGTTAGAAATACACAACCGAGAACCTTTCTCCAAATAGCGTCTGGAAAGAGCTCATTTCATCAAACTCATTCCTACCAAACTTATGCATTTTTACTATTAATGTCCACCCCGTTTAAATGAAGAGAGGGTTCAATTCTACAGCTCTGACTCCTGATGAACATCAGTAAACCTTCGGGAATGGCGTTTATAACACGATAATATTCTCCATATTCATTCCGAGAGCACGCGAATCCGCAGAGCGTTTACTGATCTCATCATTGCGCGATGACGTTCGGCGACGTAGTTACGCACGTACGTGCAACGTCACCCGTCAAACAACTTCCTGCTTCCGGCTAGGGTTTCGAGGTAAGCTGCACTGATCATAAGCCATCGTTATTTTGCTGTAAAGTCGATGATTTAGTTGATCAATTGCTCGATCTTGTCACATGCGCACGCGGAGGTGTTTGAACAGGGCGCGCGCGTAACCGAGCCGATCGACATCCGGGTGGTGTTGGACAATAAGCTGCTGTTCCCAGATCTGTGATGTGATGTTAATGTGCTGTTAATGTGTCAGGTGAAGATGTTTTCCGCGCTCCTGCTGCTGCCGCTGCTGTTCGGCTGGATCTGCGCGTCCGAGCTGACCTTCGAGCTGCCGGACAACGCCAAGCAGTGCTTCTATGAGGACATCACCGTCGGCACCAAGTGCACGCTGGAGTTCCAGGTACGCGCATTCGAACTGACTTCGCATTGAGGGTGCTTTGACACTAGCACTTTAGGTTCGCACCTGGGTTCGCTTGGTTTGGATGATGTGAACGCGGTCCTCCTAAACTCTGCTGCGCACCCGATACCCGAGTACCCTTAAAAACTCACCGCTCATCCAGACTGACTCCTCTTTAACTCACCACTCATCCGGACTGAGTCCGCTTTAACTCTACACTGATCTGGACTGACTTCGCATTAACTCTCCGCTCATCCAGACTGACTCCGCTTTAACTCAACGCTCATCCGAACTGACTCCGCTTTATCTCTCCACTGATCCGGACTGACTCCGCTTTATCTCTCTGCTGATCTGGACTGACTCTGCTTTATCTCTCCACCGATCCGGACTGACTCTGCTTTAACTCTCCACTGATCTGGACTGACTCCGCTTTATCTCTCCACTGATCCGGACTGACTCCGCTTTAACTCTCTGCTGATCTGGACTGACTCCGCTTTAACTCTCCGCTGATCCGGACTGACTCTGCTTTATCTCTCCACTGATCCGGACTGACTCCGCTTTAACTCTCTGCTGATCTGGACTGACTCTGCTTTAACTCTCCACTGATCTGGACTGACTCCGCTTTATCTCTCCACTGATCCGGACTGACTCCGCTTTCTCTCTCCGCTGATCCGGACTGACTCCGCTTTAACTCTCCAATGATCTGGACTGACTCCGCTTTATCTCTCCACCGATCCGGACTGACTCTGCTTTATCTCTCCACTGATCCGGACTGACTCCGCTTTCTCTCTCCGCTGATCCGGACTGACTCCGCTTTAACTCTCCAGTGATCTGGACTGACTCCGCTTTATCTCTCCACTGATCCGGACTGACTCCTTTTTATCTCTCCACTGATCTGGACTGACTCCGCTTTATCTCTCCACTGATCCGGACTGACTCCGCTTTATCTCTCCACTGATCCGGACTGACTCCGCTTTAACTCTCCAGTGATCTGGACTGACTCCGCTTTATCTCTCCACTGATCCGGACTGACTCCGCTTTATCTCTCCACTGATCTGGACTGACTCCGCTTTATCTCTCCACTGATCCGGACTGACTCCGCTTTCTCTCTCCGCTGATCCGGACTGACTCCGCTTTAACTCTCCAGTGATCTGGACTGACTCCGCTTTATCTCTCCACTGATCCGGACTGACTCCGCTTTCTCTCTCCGCTGATCCGGACTGACTCCGCTTTAACTCTCCAGTGATCTGGACTGACTCCGCTTTATCTCTCCACTGATCCGGACTGACTCCGCTTTATCTCTCTGCTGATCCGGACTGACTCCGCTTTAACTCTGCAGGTGGTGACCGGTGGTCATTATGATGTGGATTGCCGTCTGGAGGATCCCGAAGGAACGGTGCTCTATAAGGAGATGAAGAAGCAGTACGACAGCTTCACCTTCACCGCCTCCAGGAATGGCACCTTCAAGTTCTGCTTCTCCAACGAGTTCTCCACCTTCACACACAAGACCGTCTACTTCGACTTCCAAGTGGGAGACGACCCTCCGCTCTTCCCCAACGAGAACAGGGTCACCGCGCTCACACAGGTCAGTGCGAGTGACCCCTAAGTGACCCCTAAGTGACCCCATCCAATCTAGTGTAGGGCTGCAACTAACCGTTTTTTTAATCAGTCGATTATTTTCCCGGTTAATCTGATAAAAATTACCAAAAATATAAACCCTTATATGATCGTGCAAATTCACAGTGCAAAAATCTTCAGAAAGTACACACAAACAAATACAAGTTTTGGAAAAGGCATAACATTTATTTCAAAATATTTAAGTAATAGAATGTGTAAGTAATAATATTGGTTTAACTAACTTTGTGACCATATTTCGTTCCTTTGACTGCTGCATTAGGTCAGATTTCCTCTTGCAGCGTTGAGCATTATAACCAATCACACGCGTTTCTGTCGCGCATGATGGCCAATCAGACGCGCTCAGATGAGTCACCGCTGAAACCAAGCGTTGTGTTCAGTGTGCGCTGCGCTCTCGGTCTGAGCTCTGACTGACGCTCGCGAATCCTCCCGTCATCATGAACAGCAGAGTCCAGAGATGAATGTCGGCGTATCGTCAGCTCTCGTGATTTTATCGGGAGTGTGTGTGAGAGCGTTAAACTCGCGCTAGACCCAAGTTATGGACAGACTCGCAGTCGGTCAGTCTCTGCTCTTTCTGGATAACGTTAGTTTATTACCGGTAATGTAATTTATTCATCATGCTGGTAAGATCATAGGAATTTTCTAATGCAGAAAAAGCTTTTGAATAATTTGTAAATGTTTGTAAGATTGCGTTATCTGTGTAGTCAGAATATATGACGGGTAGTTTCCCCAAACACATCAATTAATCGACGACATTAATAATCATTATTACAATATCGAGCGTTACCGTACACATTAATGCCATTTCAGATGCAGCTTCTGTTCCAGATTTGCTTTTGTTAATGATATCATTTTATTGATAACAGTCTATATAGTATTCTGATTGATTTAAGTCATTAAATCAGACAAATGACAGCACAGGTCATCATTAATTGCTCTTCTAAATGCTCCTGGAAGTCAGTTATAAGGAGCCCCTTAATGGAAAATGTAAACCATGACCCTCTGCATGGGGAACGTCTGGCATGTTTAGTTATTGGTCAAACACACAGATAATCCGACCCGGCATTTGTTCCCGGGCCGCTAGATTTGGTCCATTCTCACTGCCAGCGAAATACCGTAATATGAGCGCTTTCACACACAACCCGTAACGGTCCCGGGTCGAGCCGACACGTGACATCCTGACGTGACGTATAACGGCGAGCGATCTCCGCTTCAGCGCGGATAGTAAGGAGCTCCGTGGTCTCGACTTGTGTCCAGTTTGCGCTCATTTCTGCTTGTTTAATTTTAGTTTCTTTTGTATCCGAACACTCTCTGCGTTTAAAACACCGACGAGCTCTTCTGGCACTGCAGGGTTGTGTTATTGAAGAAACAAGCTCTAGGAGTCGCACGATAACTACGCACACGCTGCGGCATTAGTTTCGGCTTTTGTTCACACAGCGCTCGTCCCGGGTCGAATCCCGCAATGTTACTAGGTCCCCGACCCGGGTTCAGTTCGGTAATCAATCCCGGGACGTGGTTGCTTTCACACAGAAGGCGACCCGGCAATGCTCCGGGAATATCGCAGGTCTGACGTGCAGTGTGAAAGGGGCTTTGGTTACCCAGTGTTGTATTCCAGAAGTGTGTCTCTGACTCTGCCACCGTATAAAGTTACTGGCCACTGATGTACGTTAACATCGCCGCCTCCCATTGATGCGTTAATTCACTGCTAGGTTCAGACAGAACTTTTTTTGAACCATCTTTTGTATTTTTATTTAAAACGCACAGCTTGTCGTTTATTAATCAGTTAAAGATATGCTGTGATTTGACTTTTGATCATGGATTTTCCTTATTTGACATGTGTATACACACAGACGCTTCATAGAAGCTTAGGTCATGAATATTTATCTTAAAGTCATGGAAATGAATTGGTAGAAATGTGTATGAACCCTGACACGCACACACACACACACACACACACACACACGTTCACGTTCAAGCTTATTCATTAAATTATTACCATTATTGTATAAGTGCAAGTTACGTTCATTTCTACACCACATTTAAACACGGCTGAAGATGACCCAGTGCTATAAAATAACGTTCAGCACCAGAAGAGCTCCTGGAGGGACGTTACGCTTCTCACTTAAAAAGGGAACTAAAGTAGACATTCATCTTCACACACAGATGAAGATATTAGTGTTGAAATCCGATGGCTCAGAAAGGCCTTCATTGACACCAATGTCATTTCCTCTCTCAAGACCCATAAAGGCACTAAAGACGTCGTTACAAAGCCCATCTCACTACAGCGGCTCTACAATCATTGATGAAGAGGCCAGAATAGAGTTAGTGCGCAAAAACACTAAATAACGACTTATATCCACAACTCTCCTGCAAGTCTTAGTGGGCGTCGCCATGACACTCGATACTTCCAGTTGACGGTATCTCAGTTCCGGTTTAGCACACACAACAGTTATGCTGCGTTCATCAGACGCGAGTGACGAGAATAAATAGCGCTATTCGCGCGAACATGGACGCGTGAACATTTTGACTCCATTCAACTCCCTCTCACCTCAGAAACCTACTTGCTTCCATAAACCGTGCCACATAAACGGACCCGTTTGACATGTGGCCTAGCACCATACGCACCCATTCAATGCCCAACGAGCTTCAAATAAACTCAAGAATTGTGATGTAGAACTATTTATATTTTAATATTTGTAATTGTTGAAATCATGTCAGACATGCATTGTAATAAAAATTAACATTTCATTGCTGTAAATTTAATTATTGAGTTTATATAATATATTAGTTTAACCTAGCCTGTTTAAAATACTGCACTACAACTGTATAATTTTTTGCAAGGGGTATGTTTGTTTTCAATAATTTACAGATTTTTTTGTGTAGCAAGACCGCTCTAACAACCTAACGTTAAACAGAGACCTGCACTCCCGCGGGACCCGGCACAACCGAGTGCGGCGTGGGATCATATTTGACGGTGAATGCGGATGCGGGCGGCAAGATATTATTGTGTGCGTGTCGCGGGAAAATAAAATTATTTTGCGTGACTCCCGCAAAGTGGAAATATCTAACAAAATAAATAACTAGAAACAAATAAACCTTTATTTATAATAAAATAAAATCAATTTACAGGTGCATGGACGGAAGGTAACTCTTGTGTGGATCATAGGAACAGCCGAGCCTACACACAGTGGCAGTGTGTGCGCCGCATAACTCGCTGTGAATCGCTCAGTGCTGCAGATATTAGCGAGCTCTTGTCAGATAGCCAGATCCATGCGACCATCTGGGAGATGTGATCATTTAGCCTGAAGCGGTGTTGTGAAAGTCTACTCCTGAATCCTCATAATACAACCAAGCGTTCAGCTGATGACAGTACAGACTAACGTAAACCGGAAGTTCGATACCGGCGTGTTCTACGTTGCCATAGCGATTAGGGGAAAGGTCAGAGTTCGGGAAAGTTGTGGATAGTGATGGCCGATTTCAGAACAAAGCTTCGAACCGTTATGAGTCAGCGAATCGATTCATGATTCGGATCGCGTGTCAAACTGCTGAAATCACGAGACTCTGGCGATCCGAATCATGAATCGATTCGCTGACTCATAACGGTTCGAAGCATTGTTCTGAAATCGGCCACACTTTTAACATTCAGCACATAAACACTACCTGAGATTAACATGTTTTGTGTTGTTGTTCCAGCAGCGTTGTCGCACAAAAATTGAAACCGCTTCTAAAGTAGATTCATCGCGTCGACGTAGCTTTCCTGGAGCTCACACCGTAGAGCGTGGCGCTAGCAACGCCAAGGTCATGGGTTCGATTCCCAGGGAAAGCAAGAACTGACAATAATGTAAAATGTGTACCTTGAATGCAATGTAAGGCGCTTTGGATAAATACATCAATCTAAATGGACAAAAACTCAAATTAACGTGGAAAAGGCGCCTTTCATCGCGTGTGGTGTGGTTAGGGGACGGTGTAATAGCCCAATGCAAGCCCGATAGCTTCTCGGGGGGTTCTCCGGGTTTTTTGGCTGAATTAACCCTTTAAGCTCAGTTTCTGCTGCCCTGTGTTCCAGATGGAGTCGGCCTGCGTCTCCATCCACGAGGCCCTGAAGTCCGTCATTGATTATCAGACACACTTCCGGCTCCGTGAGGCTCAGGGCCGCAGTCGAGCTGAAGATCTGAACACTCGAGTGGCCTTCTGGTCCATCGGAGAAGCCTTCATCCTCCTGGTGGTCAGCATCAGCCAGGTCCTGCTGCTCCGAAGCTTCTTCTCAGACAAGAAAACCACCACCACCCGCGTGGGCTCCTAAGAGCTCCTCTTCACATCAGCGGAGCATTCGCGGAAAAATCTAATTTATTTTGTGGGTGTGTCGACTTTACACATGACGTGTGTGTGAACATTATAGGATGTAAGTCTCTGTAGACCTGCTCGACACCATCATCACTCAGTCTTCACACTGCAAAACATGCTCTTCTTCTCAGTATTTCTGTCTGGTTTCTAGTCTAAACATCTAAACATTCTTAAATCAAGAAGCATTTACTAGACAAGCAAAAGTAATTGTCTTGTTTTGGGGAAAATAACTCAAAATGAAGAGAGATTTTGCTTAAAATAAGATAAATAATCTGCCAATGGGGTGAGAAAAATAATCTTAATTCAAACAGAAAACAAGATTATTTTTCTCACCCCATTGGCAGATTATTTCTTATTTTAAGCAAAAACTCTCTTCATTTTTTTTTTTTTTTCAACAAAACAAGAAAAAATATCTGATGTTGTTTTGATGATATAGTATCTGCATCTTGATTTAAGAATGTTAAGATGTTCGGACTGGAAACGAGGCCGAATGACTGCGTAAGAAGAGTGTGTTTAGCGTGCTGAGAGCTTCATTTGCTGTATGTTGTGTGCACCGGCATCCTTGCTCGTGTTTTTCAGTCACTCGTCTTTTCAAGTCGTTGGTGTAATCGGTGTGTTTTATATTAGCTGTTTCTTTTACCAGTGGTGCATTGATTTCTTTACTTTGAATGAACTAATAAATGTGTGGAGGAACGTCTCGGCCTCTTCTTCATGAAACCCGCCGTCCTTCTCAAGCTCACACTGCAAAAAACGCTCTTCTTACTTCATATGGCTGTCTTGTTTCTTCATATGTTTTGGGGAAAATAACTCAAAATGAAGAGAGTTTTTGCTTAAAATAAGATAAATAATATGCCAATGGGGTGAGGGAAATAATCTTGTTTTCTGTTTGAATTAAGATTATTTTTCTCACCCCATTGGCAGATTATTTATCTTATTTTAAGCAAAAACTCTCTTAATTTTGAGTTATTTTTCCCCAAAACAAGACAATTACTTTTGCTTGTCTAGTAAATGTTTCTTGATTTAAGAATTGTTAGATGTTTGGACTCGAAACAAGACAGAAATACTGAGGAAGAGGAGCGTTTTGCCGTGTTTAAGAGTCATCTGATGAAGATCTGCTTCGTCTCTTCGTCTCAGCTCTAGAGGCGTTCTCAGTCCGTTCGCTCAGGTGTGTATCGAGAGCTAATCTCAGTGGTTTAGTGGTTCTGTAAAGCAGATCTCACTCGTAATGTCTACGCCGTAATAAACTTGTGCTCTGTTCCCCATATTCTTTAAATCTGCAAACATTTTCTTCCTGCAGTTGTGCTTTAACAGTTTCCAAAACATCATAAATCTCATTTTAAAGCATGCTTGTGTTTGCAATATTATGAGCGTTGAACAGAAGAAGTAAAGGAGAATACAGCAGCGGTTTAAGGACACGCGGATAAAGATGTGTTTTATTTAGAAAGCATGTTGGCACTAAAATCATAGAAGGAAGTCAGCCAAAACAGGAGAGTTACCTTAGTTTCTAAAGCTATTGAACAGCTATAGCGTATGGAAGCCCATTTCTGCCACTAAATTAAAAATTAAAAAAGTAATTGCGACTTTATATCTCAAAATTCTGTCTTTACTCACAATTGCGAGTTATAAAGTCACAATTACTCTTTATTTAGTGGTGAAACGGGCCCCATAGCGCCACCTATAGTCTTCTTTATAATCATATGCTGCAGTTTTCGTGATGTTCTGATTAGTGTTTAGGAGTTATTGGCGTTTGCATGCACTTGGCCACGCCCACTCTATAAATGGCCCTATCATAGCCATCCAAATGCAAAGTTCACATTTTTTTTTGAATAATCATTGATCAATTGTGTGTGTGTGTGTGTGTGTGTGTGTGGAAGTGCGGAACATCACGTGATTACAGAGGCATAAAACTCGTTAGCGCCAACTAGTGGCCGGTTTCTTTCAAATTTCTCACAGACCAAGCCTGCAGTCTCCCTCTCATTTACTGAAGCTTTCGCGCCTCGATCGCCCCCCGGTGACCGGTCCCAGTATAGCCGCCCCTCTGTGATTTCTAATGGACGCGAGGCAAACTAAATAATACAATTACACTTCAAAAAATGTCCCCCAAAGTTAGTTTATGTCACTGAAGGCAGTTATCATCACGATGATTTCATTTCAGGTGTTCGTTTTAAAAATAAGTTTAGTTTGAGTTAGTTATTTGATGCTATAAAAACGGGGGTGTGACGTCATGATTGACAGCTGAGACTGACGGCTTCTCTGAGTGAAGTTGTCACTGAGGCATTAACGGATTTTTTTCGAAATTTTTGGGAGCAGATTGGAGCTTTAGCTTTAATTTCTACATTTCCATAACTGTTTATTTCACACCAACATAATTAATTGTTCTGCATCTGCGAGAGTGTGGGCGGGCTTTTGATATCGCAGCTGTACTTCCTGCTCTACTTCCTGAGCTCTACTGCGCAACTCCGGTCCCGAAATCGCTACTGCGCAGACTCGGTCCCAAGATGTCCGCGCCGTGCAAGGCTGCCTGAAAGCTTCAAATCTGACAAGCGGAAACGGATGATGTCGAGTCGTCCATATTTTTTTACGGTCTATGTCACAGACCTCTAAACAAATCTCCATCTGAACCTGAACGCGTCGTGCTGTTTTTGATGATTTTGAGTATTTTAAGGAATCAAACGAATGGATTAAACGTATCACTTCATTGATTCCATCATGCCATATTTTTGGATTAAAGTGACGTTCACACTTTTAATAAGGAAATATATAAATGTAGAAATAAATACATGCATAAATAAATAAATATATAAATAAATGTAGAAATATATAAATAAAGAAATTTAGAAATAAATAAATGGAGAAAGGAAGAAATGTGGAAATATATAAATATAGTTCAAATAAATACATGCAAAAATAAATACATGCAGAAATAAATAAATATAGAAATATATACATGTAGAAATAAATAAATATAGAAATAAATACATGCAGAAATAAATAAATATAGAAATATATACATGTAGAAAGGAAGAAATGTGGGAATAAATAAAAATAGAAATTAATAAATGTATAAATAAAAGAATAAATATATTTGTATACTGTATATGGAAAGATATGTATAAATGATTATTCTTTTTTTGTTGCTTTTCTATGTATATTTATTTATTTATATATTTTTGCTTTTTTTTTTACATTTCTTTGTATATTTCTTTATTTTTAATATTGGCATCTTTGACACTATAACACGTAACGGTTTAGGAGTTTCGTACCGCTGTAGCGCCACCATCAGGCCAAGCTTAATGTGGTGTCGTTGTGATCCTAACATCGCTCAAAGTGTCTGTGACTGACTGTTTGGTCTTCCCGATCACTTTTATGGGAGAATACTACAAATATCGAACAATTACAACATTATTCAGTTCGTCGTGTGTCCGCTAGCGGGCGCTGTGATGACACGCTCACTGGAGGAAGATGATCTGACACCTCGCTCATTTCTGAGGTTTAGTCTCTCACGGCTTCATTAATGAGTTAAACAATGTCTAATAAATCCGCCAGAGACGTGAAGCGCGCGTCCGTGTTATTAAAAGCCCTCGCTCTCGCGTCGTGACTGCTTTCGTTTACCTTTAAATGGAGAACGAGACGGTGATTGGTCCGCGCGGCTGTCAATCAACTCACAGCGGGGGCGGGACCTGCAGTTACAGACGGGGGAAATCAGCGGTGGAGCAACAATCGTCGAGTTGAAAGACAGAACTGAGATTTACAGGCAGAAATGGCCGTTAAACCAGCGGTTATTTCCCGGAGCTGTGAAGCCATCGCGTGTGTTTGATGAGGAGGATCGCGCTCGATGGTAACGCTACAGGAAGCGGGGGAGGAAGAGCCGCAGCGACTCTATTTTTATCTTTCTGTGTTATTTGGACTCGACATGAGCAAAAAGTACCGTCACGGTCTGTGTGTGTGACCACACCGAGCAAACGGGCCGTTAACGGACACGATCGAGGCGGGGAAGGACCAGCGCGAGCGGTAAGAGCCAAGGCCTCCGACAACCGCGAAAACACGACCACACGAGCGATTACTTCAGGACAAACACCGCGAATATGACACTAACACTCCTAATATCAGTCATTTTACTGACCCGCTGGAGTAGCCGGTGCTCATTGGTCAGATATTGGTGTGTATGATAACACGAAACTATAATTAATCGCTATTGTATAGTAAGTGCTTATAGACGTGTCACGTGATGACAACATTTACACGCCAACCTATATTAATATTAGCGAGGTCAGCGTTTAACTATAACGCTTTACATATTCACAGTAATAAACAGGACAATATGAAACTCATTCATGTTAATATACAGCTGTGTTTATACCTTTAATAGCTGAATCACATTTGTTTCATAAGCATTGGCACTGAATAATGACTGGATTTGACTTGTTGATTCAGTTCTGTTCAATAACTAAAGTTAATCGATTATAAGACACTTAAAGGCACAATATGTAAGATTTTGTTTTGTTATATATTATGTGGACTTTATTATCGCAAATGTTTCCGTGAATGTTTAAATCCAAAGAAATCAGTAATTTTAACCAGGTGTGTGTGTGTGTGTGTTGCCTATTGGTGACATCATCATCTGGTGTTATTGTGTAGTAACCATGGCAACACTAATATCTGATGTGTTTTATTAGACACTGTTTGGATCATTGATGGACAGAAACTAATGATTGTTCTCCAGCTCAACACCGTTAGTCTTATTGTTTAAATCTGCTGTTGTTGATTTACCGCTCAGTGCCGTGTGTTACCGCCTGATATGATCTCGCTCACTGCAGTGTCCACAAGAGTCTCATAGTAGCGTTACAACATCACTTTAACACACTCACATGTGTGTGAGATAATAAAACAGCGCTGTTACACACACACACACACACACACTCGTGGCAGAATAAAAGCTCCGCCCACTCGAGAGTCAAGACACGCCCCTGTTCAGGATAATTACACACTGTGCCTTTAATATTACAGTCTGGTCTGAAACCTCCTAGCATGGCTTTCGGTCTCAGTGAAGAACAGCGCAAATGCCGTAGCAGAATCACAGCACTCGTCTACACACATCCGACATTCGTTACGGATTACATGGAGACTTTGGGATGACGTGAGGGAGCTTTTGGACAACAACAAGCTAAACTCATCAGGGTTTCGCGGGTCATGGCATTAAATTAGGGCCCTGATGTCGAAAACGAGCACGCTCTCGTAGACACCTTTCAGGAAGATGCAATTTACTGTACAATGACATGGGATGTGTCAACTTTTGAGGGTTCCTACATGCAATCCGAAGCATTGAGAAGTTTGTTAGTGAACAGTTTAATAAGAAGATACTTTATAAAGACAGTACATTACGGGTTTACAGACGGCAGCCATCTTGGAAAACAGTCTCGACGAGTCGAGCCACGAAGTGAGCTGATCGATAGGAATTAAGTTTATGAAATGTAATGACATGGACATTATTATTTTTATTTATTTATTTTCTCTGCTGGTGTGTTCAGTGTTTTCTTCCGGAAACAGCGGACCATATGAGATTCAGTCACAGTTCATCTCTTAGCACAGCGCTCGTCGCTCAACTCGTCGAGGCTGTTTTCCAAGATGGCTGCCGTCTGTGACTGTCTTTATAAAGTATCTTCTTATTAAACCGTTTGTACTCTTATAAAGTTCTCAGTGCTGCGGTCTGCATGTAGGGACCCTCATCATGCTGTCGTGTCAGTGTGAGGATATTTTGAGCTGTTAGTGGCATTAACTAGCGGTTTAATTTCACTTACCCTGTGCCCCATAGACAAGCGCTATAAGCTAATCTGTGTTTAGAGATAAAACTCTTTACATTCGATTTCATGAAAACTCATCCCAGAGAACGATCTACTGGCTGACCATCTGTTAATCACCCCGAGGGGCATTTCTCACCGGAGTTGCCCTTTAAAGGGGCAGTTCACCCAAACATGAACATTCGGTCATCATTGATAAAACACAATTTGAGAAAAATAGAGACATTTCAAAGGGCCCTAAAAATATTTTGATAAATTACTGTAAATTGATTTCATCTAATCAGACATGGTTACAGTTTAATTTAACCATTAAATCAGAAAGCAAAATTACATCTGCACAATTAAATAAATGAAAATCTTCCTCAGGATTTTATTTTCCAGCACAAATCTCCAAACACCCTAACGGGTTAGTTCAGCCAGAAATGAGATGTCTGTCATTAACTCCTCTCCCTAATGTCGCTCCACACCCGTCAGACCTCCGTTCATCTTCACACACAGTTTAAGATATTTTATATTTAGTCCGAGAGCGTATGCAAGTGTATGCACACTATACTGTCCATGTCCAGAAAGGGAATAAAAACATCATCACAGTAGTCCATATGAGACAGTGATGCGCGGGTTATTCTAAAATGAGCGTGTCCCCACGGTTACGAATCATCTAAAAATATGTTTAATGATATTCGGGTCGCGGTCGGTCGGGTCGTCTGAAATAAAGATGATGCGGGACAAATGCCCGATTTCCCAACACGTTAAATGCCATTGTGCCATATTTAATAGGCTATACTTTTAAACGCAAATATCTCTGTAATGTCCAACACGATCACATGGCAATGCGTATCAATTCAGGATCGGATCGCCAATGTCTCGTGATTTCAGCAGTTTGACACGCGATCCGAATCATGAACCGATTCGCTGACTCATAACCGTTTGAATCTTTATTTGAGGATTGAACACAAACGCGGAAGAGAAGCTAATGCTGAATAAAGTCGTAGTTTTTGTTATTTTTGGACCCAAATGTATTTTGGATGCTTCAAGAGACTCTAATTAACCCACTGATGTCTCATATGGACTACTGTGATGATGTTTTTATTCCCTTTCTGGACATGGACAGTATAGTGTGCATACACTTGCATACGCTCTCGGACTAAATCTAAAATATCTTAAACTGTGTGTGAAGATGAGCGGAGGTCTGACGGGTCAGGCATTTCACTTCTGGCTGAACTAACCCCTTTAATCGAGACCCATTTACTGGAGCTGACGGGATGAGCTCTCGTTCCTGAACTCAGTGAAGTGAGTTTATGATTAAAGCAGGAACTCGCGTCTGTCCGTTTCTCAACACATGCGGTGTTGCTTTAATCATAAACTCACGAGCGCAGGATTTCTGCTCTTCAGTCGCTTCTCTTCTCCAGTAAATGAGTCTGGAGTTAAGAATATCTAGAGATTCGAGCTGAACCAGACCAACGACGGAAACCCCATCAGAGTTTCTGCAGCGATCAGACGCCTCCGTTATTCCACAGTCTAGTGTTGGACCGCACCGACGCTCACACTTTAAGACGTTCAGTTGTAGAATGAATGTTAAAGTGAAGGAGATCTGATGCTGTTGAAGAGTCACTAACGCAGCTCATCGAGTGATTAGACATTACAGAACATATCGACGTGTTGTTCCCTTACATTTAGTCTTTAATTTACCTTCACAAACTCAGAATGAGATCAAATCTAAACCTGGAGTCTCGGATCTTTCCAATGAAAGGCGTTTAGCCAAGTTTACAAAAAGATTTGATAATATAATAGTGCAAATATGAAACTTGACGCTACCCAAAACCAGCTAACAGGATTTAAAGCGCCGTTTCCATGGCAACGCAATGTCCAATTTCCAAACTATTTTCAAATGATGAATTTAAATGAGTATTTAAAGGGATAGTTCCCCCAAAAATGAAGATTAGCCCATGATTTACTCCCCCTCAACCCATCCCAGGTGTGCATGAACTTCTTCTCTCAGACAAACACAATCAGAGTTATA
The DNA here is from genome assembly GCF_024679245.1 of Pseudorasbora parva. Taxonomy (NCBI): domain Eukaryota; kingdom Metazoa; phylum Chordata; class Actinopteri; order Cypriniformes; family Gobionidae; genus Pseudorasbora; species Pseudorasbora parva. The sequence continues at coordinate 46,952,043 of NC_090184.1, forward strand.
TTAGTAATGCCCTGGGACTCCTGGCTCTTACCAGCTTTATAATGGCGGCCCACAATTTGAAGCCCAAAAAGTGCATCTATCCATTATAGCTTCTGTCCATCATAAAAGTGCATCTATCCACCATGGATAGTTCATAGTAATGCAGTTCACTGAGTGATTAGACATTACAGAACATATTGATGTGTGTGTGTGTGTGTGTGACGCTGTGGTGTGTGTCCGCAGGATAACCCTATGCCATGGATTTAAAAACTGCTGTTTTCAACGCCGCCAGAGACGGCAAACTGAGGCTCCTCCAGAAGCTGCTGGAGAACAAGAGCGACCACGAGGTGATGAAGCTGATGGCGGAGAAGACGAACGGAGCCACGCCGCTGCTGATGGCGGCTCGATACGGACACCTGGAGCTGGTGGAGTTCCTGATGGAGTGCTGCTGCGCGCCGGTGGAGGTGGGCGGATGCGTTAACTTCGACGGAGAGGTCATCGAGGGAGCTCCACCGCTGTGGGCCGCCTCCGCCGCAGGGCACCTGAAGGTGGTGCAGGCTCTGCTGGGCCACGGAGCCTCCGTCAACAACACCACCCTCACCAACTCCACCCCGCTCAGGGCCGCCTGCTTCGACGGGCACCTGGAGATCGTGCGCTACCTGGTGGAGCACAAGGCGGATCTGGAGGTGGCCAATCGGCACGGCCACACCTGCCTGATGATCTCCTGCTATAAGGGCCATCGCGAGATCGCTCAGTTCCTGCTGGAGAAAGGGGCCGACGTCAACCGCAAGAGCGTCAAAGGTAACGAGGACCGAATAGGCACCAGATTTACCTTAAAGGGTTAGTTCAGCCAAAAATAAAAATGACTCCCCCTAATGTCGCTCCACAACCGTAAGACCTCCGCTCATCTTCACACACAGTTTAAGATATTTTAGATTTAGTCCGAGAGCGTATGCAAGTGTATGCACACTATACTGTCCATGTCCAGAAAGGGAATAAAAACATCATCACAGTAGTCCATATGAGACATCAGTGGGTTAATTAGAGTCTCTTGAAGCATCCAAAATACATTTGGGTCCAAAAATAACAAAAACTACGACTTTATTCACACCAGACGTGTAAAGAATAAGCGAATATTTCGCATGCGACTCTTTTGCATCTAACCCATTCACGTCAGACACGAAGAGCTCCAACATTCCTAAACATTCACACCGACAGCTGAGAAAACACGGACACTTCATCATTCAGTGAAGACGAGCTTTTCATTTTATTTAAAGAGATACTTCACCATTTTTTCAACTGTTATTCCCTTAACTAAGATGCGTTGACACACCTCTCTCGTCTCAGTGTGTGCTCTTAATCTCTCTGATGGTCTGATAGCATTAGCTTAGCCCACTAAGCCCAGTTCATTCACTATGGTACCAAACAGAGATCAAGCTAGAAGCACCAAACACCTCCACGTGCTCCTCTATTTAAATACAGTTACACCAATAGATGAACGATCAAGTATGATGACACAAAATAAAACGTGGCGCTTTTAAAAAGGAGAACTATAATGTGTGGCGGAATAGCACTTCTGGGAGTACTTCGACTCGGCGCAGTAAAAAGTCAAACCTCTCTCTCTCTCTCTCTCTCTCTCTCTCTCTCTCTCTCTCTCCACTTATACACTCACTTTCCAAAGTAAAGGGACAATTTGAGTAGCATTAGCATCGCATCTGAGGAGACTAAAGGGGGTCGCACACCGGATGCGGAGCTCGCCGCTGCGCCGCGTCTCAGGGATCGCACACCGGATGCGGAGCTCGCCGCTGCGCCGCGTCTCAGGGATCGCACACCGCACATCATTCTATACGCAGTAATGTGTATAACCTGGTAAATCCAGTAGGTGGCAGCACAAGACTGAACGTAACCACGAGAGGCCAACGGTACATTTGCCTGTGCTTTATTGTTTCGCATCACTGGGGTTATTGAATGGAAATATGGCACAACAGAGCCAAATAAAATATTTTAAAAAGGCTATGTTTATTATACATTTCCCCAAAATATGTTTAGACTTTATTCAAGCTGAACTCAGAATGTAAAACAAATGTGTCTTGTAGCAGAGGGTGAAATCAGTACACCTCACGATTTGAGGGAAATATAAGATACTTTTAATATAAAAGCTGGAAGTGGCGCGGCAGGATTTAGAACAACTTCCTGAGTCGCCGCGGACAGGCGCCGAGTGCCGCCACCGGTGTGCTTGCACTCATTGAAAACAATGTGTTCGAATTTTAAAGACGTGGCGCGCCGCCGAGCTCCGCGTCCGGTGTGCGTCCCCCTTAATACACACTTCAGGAACCAATCGATCCGGAGCTGATGTTTCCAGTTCAGTCACAATGCAAACATTTCAGTGCCACAGACGAACTGATGGCAACACATTCACTTTCCATAATCGCGGACACAAGGGCTAGGAAAAGAATAAACGATTTATAAAAGGTGAAGTTATTGCTGTCAGTAATCACAGCTGCAGGTGCACAGCTTTAACTGGAGCTACTGCTGTAATCTCCTGAGATACGCCACACCTGGCGAAGGCTAATGTTGAGTGAATAGCTCGTGACATCAACTGGACATTTCCTCACCTTTGTTTCCTTGTGTGTGATTGGTTAAAGCCATTTCTGTCGCCGCTAAAAAAGTTGACATAAACTACATTTATTTATTTTGTTTCTTTTTTCGCCGCAGCACATTTGCGTTCGGTGTGGAAGCGCTCATTACACACAGCTGATCAAAAAATAAAACCATTGCGCAAATTATTCACGTGTCAAAATCGCGTCCAGTGTGAAAGGGCCTTAATGCTACAACTTCCCTTAGGACAAATAGCTGGAACGGATTTACCCGTGTGTGTGTGTAACGGTCCTCCTCACACATGATCATTTACCAGTAAACACTCGTATTGAGCACCTCGTATTATAGCTAAAATGCCATGATCCTCGTCTCAGAACAGCGAAGATTCGACTGTGAGATCGGTAGTCCGTCCAGGCTCCTCCTATCGAAACATTCGGGGTCACTCCTACAAATATTAGACTCAATAATCGCAACAGGCCTAACTCTGTCATTCACAAAACTGGCCAAATATGAAGGATCCGTGGCTCCGTTTGTCCCAGTTATCAGACAGCGTGTGTGTGTGTGTGTGTGTGTGTGTGTGTGTGTGTGTGGGGCTTACCTGGGGAACAGGATGCTCAATGGGAAGAGGCGAGCCGGCGGAGGCAGTGTGATGCTTCGGTTCTAGGCCGTGTGTGTTTCATGGATATCAGGGGCATTGGGGGATTCTCAGAACTCATGCCCTGTCACTATAATAACATATTTCAGGGATAACACTTTGCAAGTCCCATTTGTTAACAAGAATGTATTATGCAATATAAATATTTACAGCATGTGTTAATATTTGAGCAATACAAATGTTCCTAAATCATTGATGTTAGTTCATAGGGCATTGACTAAGGTTAACAGATAAATAAGAAATGTACATTAACAAACTAACAATGAACAATAGTTCCAAACAGTCACGCGTTTGTAGAACACTTGGCGATTGTCTTATCAATATAGTGAAATATCATGCATTGAACCGAATGCGTTTCTGATTAGTTAATATATCTGTCGGCCGCATGACAATAGTTTGTAGGGGTGTAACGATTCATCTACTCGATTTATATTCCTATGACCCAACTACATCGATCTGTGCTCGGCAAGTTGGCCTTCCGGACGACATATATCGATCTAATATCGTTTTAAAAGGTAATCGATTGATTGTATCGATAATAGGAAATAACGCATTTGATTTAAGCACGTCAGACTTTATCTGGATGTTTTTTTTAGCACTTTTAATGATAAAGGCGTTAACCGTTACTCAGTCTGCTTATATGTGACGTCAGCCGCACGCCAGCAGCGCAAAGAAAGCATAACACAGGATTAGTCATGACAGCGGAGGACAGAGCAGAAGCCGACGAGCGAGAAATGATCAGGCCAGCATCGCGGTCCAGTGTGAGAAAACACTTCGGCTTTAGTAAAGATGGAGATGTTCTAAAGGAGTCGCTCGCTGTAGCAGTAACAGGTTCAGCCGCTGCTCATTCAACCTGAAGAGATGTTAGTCGCACTTTATTTGTGATATTAATGTTGTAATATATTTATTTTGAAGAACAAGCAGAAGTAGCAGTAGTGGTGTGCTGGTTGCACTTACTGTACTTTTATTAAAAATGAGAAGAAAAGGTGAACTTCCTGTTAATTAAACCTAAACTGTTGGTTGCACTTTATTCAAATAAAATGTGAACAGATTTGCCATTAATTGTTTACTTGTTTGTTTAACCTGTTAAGCTGATTTCTAAATTTTGAAAAAATCCTAAGAAATGTATACTCAGACTAAAACAAATACAGTTTGTGAATCCTTTGCACTAAAAGCATAATTATGGTCTCATTTGAAAGCAGACACCTGGCAGTTTACTGTAAAGTCAAAATGATAATATTTTTTATAATAAAAAAAAGCTATAATAAGCTTCAAAGTTTTGTAAAGTTATTAGAAATTTATTTGTATGAAATATCTTTATGAAAATAAAATTGAAGTGGGCCTTGGAGAAATCTAGAAATGCACTACAGCTAAAGCCACAAGTCTGACCATGTTATATTTCAGATCTGAAGATGATCAGTCTAAAACTCTGAATTTTATTAAACGTTTTACAAGATCGTTTCATGTGATTTTATTTTGAGATATCTCTGAAATATCAACTGATGTTTATTGCCACATCTTCTCAGCTTTCATTCTCTATTTTGCCTCTATTGTTTAGAGGTGCAAACTGCCCCATTCAGTTTGTCTCCCCGGCACACATTCACACTTCTGCGGACTGGTTATGGCTCCAATTATTATTCTTTTGTCTGCATTATAATTACTAACGATTCTCTATTCAAACTGTTCTATTCAAACCTCATTTCTAAATCAAACCTCTCACTTTACCCTCACTGAGACTCTATTGAATGCATTTCGTCCAAATAAGCATTTCAGTAGTTTTACATTTAGAAAATGTTCATAAAAATAAAGTATTTACTCAGTGGCAGGTGCATCTAGGGCAAGCTAGCATGTTAGCTTAGCACACCAGCAAAACAACAATTTATACGATTAAAATCATGTTTTATTCAAAACTTGCTTCATATCACTTTATAATTTATAAGTCGAGTGTTTTATATAACAATATGTGATCTCATGTAGCTTCGGGTCAAAAAATCTGACAGAAAATATACAATGCTAAAAGCTATGTGGAATAGCATTGCATTATAAATATCATCTATTATGAAACCACCCAACATGGCATAAAGAACACAGACCAACCATATATTGCCGCGATTGTGTGTTTATTGTCTTAAAACGTGTCTATCTGCATAAAATAGCCATCTGACGATCGCTAGAAAGCAGCTTTGGTCATGTCAGATACTTCCTGAATGTCACATGGTGTGTCTGTTCTTCATCTATGCATAGGGGAGTGAATTTTCAGTAGTACAGCTTTCCAGCGCCCTCCGGCTGCCAGAATGAATTGAAAACACAGCATATCACTGTCTACTGCTCTCATAATCACACATCCGCGGATTTTGGATAAAGATTGAATAAATAATACTTCTCTGTATAGAAATTTGACTCAAACGTGTGAGAATCTATCAATATTTCTCCACATCTGCACACATTTGAAGTAAAAGCCCTGAGGGAAGTTGTTTTGTCGAGTGTCTTCATGACGACCAGAGAAGAGTTTTTTATGAATGGGAGCAAATGACGCGCATATTACAATCAAAAGGTAGCGACGCCCAAGATCATATTCATAACTCCTGGCACATATTAACACATTACGGTCATTATAAGACTTTGAGAATAAAACAGAGGTAACAAAATTAAACTTTAGTCTTAGATCTTTTTAATGATGTATAGTTTGTCAAGGTAATTACTTACATCTGATAGTAATTTTGAGCTAATTTAAGCAAAGAGAGTTTCAGCACGTCCTCGTCCTCGTGACGCTTATCAGGTTAAATCTGATTCCCTTAAAAGAAACAACAGCAATCTAGGAAACTTCACCTGCACGTATTTATTTCAGTCACACTGATTTAAAGTTTTGGCTAAAGGTTACTGAATCGATTTCAAGTCACTGAATCGTATCGTATCGTTCTAAATGAACCAAAATCGTCCTTGAATCATATCGACAACCTCAAATCGTGATACGAATCGAATCGTTGTTAAAACGAATCGTTGCACCCCTAATAGTTTGCATTTGGGTCGGGCTTCAGACTGCCTCTAGAGGCCGCTCTCGTGCGGGATAAAGCCTTCTCAACGGACCCAACACGGAAAACGGTCGGTGTGGAGTTTTACAATAACCGACTTTTCCCCCAACGATTTCCCCATTAGCATTCGTTGCCGATCAGCGAAACCGATGAATCGGTCGACCTCTACTCACTATAGTGCTGTGATTATCCTCCAGGAGGATGGGCGATATGGCCTATAATCTATATTGCCATATACATTGCAGCCTCTTGCGATAATGATATATATTGCGATATATAAATTACAACAGAACCTTCTGAAAAATTCAGCTTGAATGTCTTTAAATGCCACACAAGATGCAGAGAACAGGAAAAACTGCTGTGTTTTTAGTTAAGGAACAGACACTGACAATACTTTCAGTTTTAGGCAAAGGCAATCCTTTGTGTAATGCACAGATACGTTAAATAAAAACATATTTCAAATAGGGATGCACGATATTGGATTTTTGCCGATATCCGATATGCCGATATTTTTCAGCTCATTTTGGCCGATACCGATGCCGATATAGGTTTATTTTTTCCCTTTGTTTGGAAACAACACCATTTTGAGCAAAAACTATTTTTTTTTCATTCTGGTTTTAGATTTCTGAGGTATCCTTAATAAAAGGATTCTTGTTGAAGATAAATAAATGTTAAAGGGGTACTTCAGCGCTGGGAAGATGAATCTGTAGTTAAACTGGGTCATCAATGCAGTAGAAATGTGAAATTATTTTTGAATTTGGTGTCTTCTAGACTGAGAAAAGACAGAAAATGTGTTTTTGTCCCATGGGGATGAAAGACTACAATTCCCAGAATGCTTCGCTGCCCTGTGAGGCCATTCCCAACACCACCAACTTGATTACAGTGACTGAGTTAGAGAAGACACTACAATTAAAAACTGAACGTGTCTGTTCAATATAATGAGTGAGTCACCGCGCGAGTGTCACAGCCCTGAGCACTTACTGCAGGAGTGATGAGAGCTGAGGTAATCGCGACTACACTCGCGGCATACATTCACAACGCGAGTTCAGTCTGGAGCGTTTCAGTTCATGCCTTTGCAAGCTTAACTTTCATAGAAATGAATTTGAGAAGTTAAAAGACTTCCATTGCTCACCATAGCTCCGTTTAAATGATCCTGTCTGCAAGCTGAGCTCTCCCTGCGAGCTGAGTGTAATCTCCCATCCCCCATGCGCAGATTCAAAACATGCGGAAACGGCTCCCTCTGCTGGCTGTAGTCTTTAGCCTTTGGGCAAACATTCCTCCTATGATGCAAAAATCGTCATTTTGCATCATAGGAGGAATTTTTCCAGAAATAAAATGCATAAATCTCTCGTCTCAGGGAGATATGAGGGGGGAAAGCACAATAATTTGAATATTCTCCAGGGTTTCTACTGATACAAAGCCATATGCTAATCGCTGAAGTAACCCTTTAATAAAGTTCTTTTTATGATAAGAGTATATTAAAAGCTCTGAAAATAACAATAATAAAGTCAGTAATTTTTCACCCCAGATGCAGCTGTAACCTAAATATTGTATTTGTGGATTTAACGTTTGTGCACATGAAGTGGGGGTGGCATGACATCCATTGATGCTGTCTTTTAATTCTACAATTATTGTAGAGCTCCTTGGATTATTTTTCATCATCCATTTCGTAAAATTGTATTACAGATTAATACACTGTATATAAAAGTATTTAATTTACAAGTGTCATGCTTGTGATTTATGACATCATTACTGATTTGTTTATTCAGAACAAGAAGTAACTTCAATTTATTTGTGTATTCTACTTTTCATTGTATTAGTGTAACAACAGCGCACCCACTACATGTATAAATATATAGCGGTCTAGCTGGAGGGCACTAGGACCTGGAGGAGCTTCTGCTGCGGTGGAGGCTGCCGCACGCGCTAGAGAGTGGGACTGGGGAGACGTGATTGGGCTTGGTTTGGGCTAGTTTTGTTGTGAAAACGTGGCAGATCTGCTGCTGACGGCCACGTCCTTCTGTACGTGCATTCAGAAATTCAAGGCAGCATTTAAAAACAGTCAATATAAATCACTGTACATGCAATGTATTTTCTTGTTTTCACTTGAAGAATGACCGCAGTGCTGACATGGTCTCATCGCTGTAGCACTCCTTGCACACGTGAGTTATTGCAGGCGCATATCAACACCTTATCATATCGGCAAGGCATATCGGCATAATGTTTTCATATCGGCCGATGCCGATTTTTATATTTTAAGCGTTTATTGGCCGATTCCGATGTCGTGCCGATAATATCGTGCATCCCTAATTTCAAACAATGTTTCGGTAACACTTCAGTAGGAGGAACACATATTCTCTATTAACTCCGCCTTCTGCCTCAATAAACTCCTAATTTCCTGCTTATTAATAGTCAGTAAGGTAGTTTTTGTAGCGTTTAAGTTTAGGTATTGGGTCGGATTAAGGGATGTAGAATAAGCTCATGCAGAATAAGGCATTAATATGAGCTTTAGAAGTGCTCATAAACAGACAATATCACAGTAATATGCATGATCATAAGACACTAGCTAATAACTGAACCTTAAAATAAAGTGCTACCAAAGTTTCTTATCTCCAGTCTAATGTAACATATTTGGTTTTAAACATTTTGTTCTCTTAATGAAATGAAAACGGGTGTCTGGTTAATAAAGGATCGGATAATGTGAATTAGGGAATAGGAATGTCACGATACCACATTTCCAGTAGTCGGTACCAATGCCATACACATTTACCAATCTCGGTACCACACAATGTTTTTTTATTTAACCTTTTTTTTTTTTTAAATCAATAAAATTTAATACGTTTTATATTTAAGATGATAATCGTTATAAACATTCAAAGGCTGTATGCTGTTTAAAATTAAACATTGTTTTAAAAAAACATCAAGTGTAAAATAATAAACCACCATGGCATTATCATTAGTAGAGACTAATTATTATTAAGGTTACATAGAGATGAAGTTAAATCTACTGTACAACAGTAGCCTAATATATTCTAAAAATTGTACCACGTTTATCCAAACTTTTATTATGACGGGTTGCCATGAAGGTGTGTGTGTGTGTGTGTGTGTGTTCATTTCATGATATCACAGTTTTCTCAAATGAAACGGTGAATTCTCATGAATTAAATGATAAATTAAAATAAGCTGATAGCATCACTGTTTACTCCAGAACGACTGTGCAGCCCAATCTAATTCTGCTGCAGTATTGTCCTGTTTAACACTGAAGCTGCTCTGACACAATCGGCGCTGGAGAAGAGCGATAGAAATAAAGATGATTTGATTGATTGATCCCTAGTTTGGTTCCGCTCGCGCTGCCCATTTAAATCTCGGTGTGTTCTTTCTCTTCCAGGAAACACGGCATTACACGACTGTGCCGAATCCGGCAGTCTGGAGATCATGAGGATGCTCCTGAAGTACGGAGCCAGCATGGAGAAGGATGGCTACGGGATGACCCCGCTGCTCTCCGCCAGCGTGACGGGCCACACCAACATCGTGGACTTCCTGACGCAGCATCCTCAAACGGGCCGCATGGAGCGCATCAACGCCCTGGAGCTTCTGGGAGCCACCTTCGTGGACAAGAAGCGGGATCTGCTGGGCGCGCTGAAGTACTGGAAGCGAGCCATGGACTCGCGGTACAGCGACTCCACACACGTGCTCTGGAAAGAAGAGCCGAAGCAGCTGGTGATGGCGTACGACTACACCAAAGAGGTGAAGACTCTGGAGGAGCTGGATAGCCTGATTGCAGATCCGGATGATATGCGGATGCAAGCTCTGCTCATCCGCGAACGCATTCTTGGACCGGCGCATCCGGACACGTCCTACTACATCCGGTACCGAGGGGCGGTGTACGCGGATTCGGGGAACTTCGAGCGCTGCATTAAGCTGTGGAAATACGCTTTGGATATGCAGCAGAACAACCTGGACCCGCTCAGCCCCATGACAGCCAGCAGCCTGCTTTCCTTCGCAGAACTCTTCTCCTTTATGCTCCAGGATCGAGCCAAAGGCCTCCTGGGGACTTCCGTGTCCTTCAGCCAGCTTATGGAGATCCTCAGCAAAAGCGTGCTGGAGATCGAGCGAGCCGTAAAGCGACCCGGCGCGGATCCGGCCCAGCTCAGCAAGGTTCTGTCCATTATTCTGCACCTAATCTGCCTGCTGGAGAAGGTGCCGTGCACGGTGGAGCAGGACCACTTTAAGAAGGAGACCATCTACCGGTTCCTGAAGCTGCAGGCGTGCGGTAAGAACGGGTTTAGCCCGCTGCACCTGGCGGTGGACCGGAACACCACCTGCGTGGGCCGCTACCCCGTCTGCAAGTTCCCGTCGCTGCAGGTGGCCTCCATCCTGCTGGAGTGCGGAGCCGACGTTAACTGCAGAGACCAGGACGATAACAGCCCTCTGCACGTGGCGGCGTCCAACAACCACCCAGACATCATGAACCTGCTCATCTCCGGCGGGACGCACTTCGACAGCACCAACTCCTTTAAGCAGACGGCCTGCGACCTGCTGGACCAGAAGGAGATGGCCAAGAACCTGATCCAGCCCATTAACCACACCACGCTGCAGTGTCTGGCGGCCCGCGCCATCATCAAACACGGCCTGGCTTACCGCGGGAACATCCCCGAGCGGCTCGAGGCCTTCGTGCTGCTGCACAGATAGTGACGCTCCGGCTCGGCTCCGGTCTGGCTCCGGCTCGGCTCCAGTCCGGCTCCGGTCCGGCTCATTGGCATGCAGCGCTTCACAGGGTCCTACCATCTTTGCTCAGATTCCTGTTGAGTTTGTTCTGTGTTTCTTGCCGCTTGTCGACGGGTTTGCTTTCTCTTACTCTCCCTATGCAAAGACGGTAGGACCCGCCGGACCCGGTTGGCCGTGCCGCCGCCGGATCCGTCTCTCCATTGGACTGGAATGCTGTCATCGCTCCCCTCCAGCATAAACAAGCATCACAAAGATTAGAGTTGTCAAAAGTACCGACTTCGGTATCGAGTTGGTACTGAAATTAAAATGTGAGCTCTCTGATTGGCCATTGTGTTCATGCGCTCAACAGAAACGTCTGTAATTGGCCATTGTGTTCATACACTCAACAGATATGTCTGTGATTGGCCATTGTGTTCATACACTCAACAGAAATGTCTGTGATTGGCTAAAATGATCAATGCATGGGAACGTTTAAAAGCAGGCGTTCGATCAGCGGACAGGTGCTTTCAAACACTCCTGTGTGTGTGCGTGTGCGTGTGTGTGTGCGTGTGCATGTTGAAAAGAGTCATTAATGTTTGTTTACATGTTTTTGAAGTGCTGGCCAATCACAGACGTATCTGTTGAGCACATGAACGCAATGGCCAATCAGAGGTGTTCAGTGCTCAAAACGTCACTTTTGGGTACTTTTGACAACACTAGCGGCGATGATGTGCTTAATGTTTGCAGATACCATAAGTGCTTTTATTCTTCCTATGCACAGCTGTAATGTGGGGACTGGATTGTGCCACGTGCTCATGTGAATGCCTGTTTTTGTTACTGTACTTCATCTCTCTCGCGTGTCCTCGATCATGAACTGGTTTAGCCGTCAGGCACGAGGACACGCGTCTCTTTTGGATCTTCGAACCTGGACGAGCTGTAAAAACCAAACCATTGGCCCGATCGATCGCACCGCATGAGCTGAAGTGTACCGGTTTACGGATCAGACGTAGAAATATCACTCCGACGTTAGCTTGAAGTCGAGTTTATGATGATGAATCTTCAGCTCTGTGTAGTTAAGTTCAACTTTACACGTGTGCAGTTTGAACTCAAGGGCTTTGATTCTTTTACAGGCACAATAATACACTAGTAAACTAAATAAACAAATGTACAGTCGACTTGCACTTTATTGCAGTGAAATTTGATATTCATATTACGATAGCATAAAGCTTGTTGATGTCCTTGGAGCATAATTGATAATAAACCTCTGTTGCACTCGAGTGTGTGTCTGTTTGATTGGCGTCACACACTTCTGCATGAATGTCCAATCCCATCATCTGACTGGGTTTAGCTGATCAGAGCGAGCTCAGAATTACTCTCTTCAGTCTAGTGTGAGATCTGCTTAACACATTAAAGGTTTAGTTCACCCAGAAATGAAATGTCTGTCATTAACTCCTCTCCCTAATGTCGCTCCACACCCGTCAGACCTCCGTTCATCTTCACACACAGTTTAAGATATTTTATATTTAGTCCGAGAGCTTATGCAAGTGTATGCACACTATACTGTCCATGTCCAGAAAGGGAATAAAAACATCATCACAGTAGTCCATATGAGACATCAGTGGGTTAATTAGAGTCTCTTGAAGCATCCAAAATACATTTGGGTCCAAAAATAACAAAAACTACGACTTTTTTCAGCATTGGCTTCTCTTCCGCGTTTGTGTTCAATCCTCAAATAAAGATTCAAACGGTTATGAATCAGTGAATCGATTCATGATTCGGATCGCCAATGTCTCGTGATTTCAGCAGTTTGACACGCGATCCGAATCATGAATCGATTCACTGATTCATAACCGTTTGAATCTTTATCTGAGGATTGAACACAAACGCGGAGGAGAGAATAGTCATGATAATGCACTATCCAAACTTAAATGGCTGTAATTCAAGAATGCATTGGAATATAAACCTCAGTTTGGTCTTGATTCAAAGAAAACACTCAGCAGATTATTGCTGAAGTGAAAGCATTTCAAAATATGAAATGATGAGAAAGTTATGCATTTAAATTAACTGCAAGTGAAAAATACTGTACTAAATATTTATTTTATATGGAATGTATGTGTATATATATATTAAATTCTATAAAATCAAAGCCATATGCCTATCCAAATTGTGTTCCAAATTGGAAGTTGATATCACAATAATTGAAGTTCTTGTGACATTTTATTTTCGGCGCAGTACTAAAAACACCCAACGGGTGTCACACATTCCATCGATTGATGCATTTTCCTGTACATTTCTGTCCAAATATTACTTCTATCATAAAACCGTCACCACACGTGGAACCCTGAGACTCTGAGCTTTCCGGTGAAGTGTGTTTTGTCAAGATTATAAAAGATTTTAGTTTAAAGTTTAAGTTTAAATGAATGTTATAATATGAAACATGACTCCGCCCACTAGGGGGAGGAGCCTGCCAGAAGAAGTTCGGGTGCCATTTCTATGGTAACGCTACATCCGATTTCAGAACGGTTTACGCGGGATGAGTTTGGAGTTCGTGAGCTTTCGAATGATCCCTAATTTAGGATGAATAATAAAAGATCAAAAAGGCGATCAAAAAAGAGCGCCAGGCGTAGCCAGAATGAACCCGTTTCTCTTCGTTATTAGTCGTGCGTTGATTTTCATATCTGTGCCCTTTAATCAGAATGATGAGCCACTGAAGGATGTAATCCCTCCTCCCTTTGACAGCCGTTTATCTGATCATCACGATATGGTAGCAAACTAGAGTCTGGTGTTTAATCCCAACACAAACCCTAACATACAAACACAACCGGTGTCAGGCAGTGTTAATGCTTTAGTAAAGGACTTAAGTAGAAATGATGACATACTAAAACATATTTATGAGATTTAAAGTCAATATTATGGCATTTCAGCAATAATCTGGCAGTGTCGTCTTTAAAACGAGACCAAACATATATTAAATCATTCAAAATTATTATTATAATCATAAGTAAGCACTGTTAAAAGCCAGACGCTTTAATCTTTAAAAAACATTTGCTATGCAGTGACCTTTAATTTGGAAAAGGGGGCGTGGCTTTATTGCATCAGAGGCGTGTCACTTTACTCACAGCTGATTGGTCCAGTTTCAGTTTGAGATCAACAGGTAAGCCGCGGAGGGTAAGTTACTATGGCGATGAAGACGCCTAAAAGCCAGATCACTCTAATGGCACCAAAGATCCAGGACCGGCACAAACTAAGCCTAAACATATCTGGCTATCCAGCTAATCCGGCTTCATGGTACAGGACCCTGGTGAACAACTTGACAAATTACACACAAAAAACACATTTCTGGACATTTATAAGGAAACAGCAAAACTACCAAACCAACATATAAGTTATAAATGATAAATGTTTTTTTAAATATGATTCCCAATTATTTATATTCATGGGTTTATAGTATTTGTACTCTCTTTACATGTTTATTTTAATGTTGTAGTTAGCAGTTAATTTAATTTAAGTCAACTTGAAGGATTTGTTACGTGGCAACCTTAAGTTTCTTACGGGTCAGGATCAAACCATCCCATAATATCCGTCTCCACTCAGATTAATGCACGGCTCAGATTGACATTACAGCATGTGTGTGAGACTCCAATAACATTATAAAGTAATTATTCTATCACAAATAAATCTCTCAGTCAAGTGGCTGTGTCTATAATATTAGACACCTTTTACACAACATACATTTATTTGAAACGAATATGAAAAAAAAAAGTATTTGATGTGAACTATAGCCGGTTCCACAGATCAGGCTTAAGATATCTCAGACTAAACTCATGTCTGAGCTGATATAACTGAAGGCCGTGAACTATGGCCGGTTCCACAGATCAGGCTTAAGATATCTCAGACTAAACTCATGTCTGAGCTGATATAACTGAAGGCCGTGAACTATGGCCGGTTCCACAGATCAGGCTTAAGATATCTCAGACTAAACTCATGTCTGAGCTGATTTAACTGAAGGCCGTGAACTATGGCCGGTTCCACAGATCAGGCTTAAGATATCTCAGACTAAACTCATGTCTGAGCTGATATAACTGAAGGCCGTGAACTATGGCCGGTTCCACAGATCAGGCTTAAGATATCTCAGACTAAACTCATGTCTGAGCTGATATAACTGAAGGCCTTGAACTATGGCCGGTTCCACAGATCAGGCTTAAGATATCTCAGACTAAACTCATGTCTGAGCTGATATAACTGAAGGCCGTGAACTATGGCCGGTTCCACAGATCAGGCTTAAGATATCTCAGACTAAACTCATGTCTGAGCTGATATAACTGAAGGCCGTGAACTATGGCCGGTTCCACAGATCAGGCTTAAGATATCTCAGACTAAACTCATGTCTGAGCTGATATAACTGAAGGCCGTGAACTATGGCCGGTTCCACAGATCAGGCTTAAGATATCTCAGACTAAACTCATGTCTGAGCTGATATAACTGAAGGCCGTGAACTATGGCCGGTTCCACAGATCAGGCTTAAGATATCTCAGACTAAACTCATGTCTGAGCTGATATAACTGAAGGCCGTAAACTATGGCCGGTTCCACAGATCAGGCTTAAGATATCTCAGACTAAACTCATGTCTGAGCTGATATAACTGAAGGCCGTGAACTATGGCCGGCTCCACAGATCAGGCTTAAGATATCTCAGACTAAACTCATGTCTGAGCTGATTTAAGTCTCCAGACGCACGCCGCTGGTCATGTGTTTTCTACAAGCTGCTTCATTGAACTAATCCTGGTTTAATCTAAGCCCTTTCTGTGGAACCGGGCCCATGTGTTGTAAACATGACAGGGTTTTCCTAAATCTGAATGAATATTACGGTCCTTTATTAATCTTCAGGATCATACCGCTTGACTCATCTCTGTGTTTTTCCTTCGGGAGTCGACACGTGACACTTAGCCTACTTTTGTCTTTAAATAACCCTGAATAAGTGTCTCTGAGAATCTGCCCTACATACAGGCCTCCTCAGTTTCCTCAGGTAGAGGCGAGCTGAGGCGTGTTCTGTGTAGCATGTGGCGTGTTCTGTGTAGTGTGTGGCGTGTTCTGTGTGGTGTGTTCTGTTTAGCGTGTTCTGTGTAGCATGTGGCGTGTTCTGTGTAGCGTGTGGCGTATTCTGTGTAGCGTGTTCTGTGTAGCATGTGGCGTGTTCTGTGTAGCGTGTTCTGTGTAGTGTGTGGCGTGTTCTGTGTGGTGTGTTCTGTTTAGCGTGTTCTGTGTAGCATGTGGCGTGTTCTGTGTAGCGTGTGGCGTATTCTGTGTAGCGTGTTCTGTGTGGCGTGTTCTGTGTGGCATGTTCTGTGTGGCGTGTTCTGTGTAGTATGTGGCATGTTCTGTGTGGCGTGTTCTGTGTAGCATGTAGCGTGTTCTGTGTAGCGGGTGGCGTGTTCTGTGTAGCGTGTGGCGTATTCTGTGTAGTGTGTTCTGTGTAGCGTGTTCTGTGTGGCATGTTCTGTGTGGCGTGTTCTGTGTAGCATGTAGCGTGTTCTGTGTAGCGTGTGGCGTATTCTGTGTAGCGTGTTCTGTGTGGCGTGTTCTGTGTGGCATGTTCTGTGTGGCATGTTCTGTGTGGCGTGTTCTGTGTGGCGTGTTCTGTGTGGCATGTTCTGTGTGGCGTGTTCTGTGTGGCGTGTTCTGTGTGGCATGTTCTGTGTGGCGTGTTCTGTGTAGTATGTGGCATGTTCTGTGTGGCGTGTTCTGTGTAGCATGTAGCGTGTTCTGTGTAGCGTGTGGCGTATTCTGTGTAGCATGTGGCGTGTTCTGTGTAGCATGTGGCGTGTTCTGTGTGGCGTGTTCTGTGTAGCATGTGGAGTGTTCTGTGTTGCTTGTTCTGTGTAGCATGTGGCGTGTTCTGTGTAGCATGTAGCGTGTTCTGTGTAGCATGTGGCGTGTTCTGTGTGGCGTGTTCTGTGTAGCATGTAGTGTGTTCTGTGTAGCGTGTTCTGTGTAGCGTGTTCTGTGCAGCGTGTTCTGTGTAGCGGGTGCCGTGTTCTGTGTGGCGTGTTCTGTGTAGCATGTAGCGTGTTCTGTGTAGCGGGTGCCGTGTTCTGTGTGGCGTGTTCTGTGTAGCATGTAGCGTGTTCTGTGTAGCGTGTTCTGTGCAGCGTGTTCTGTGTAGCGGGTGCCGTGTTCTGTGTGGCGTGTTCTGTGTAGCGTGAAGCGTGTTCTGTGTAGCGTGTTCTGTGTAGCATGTAGCATGTTCTGTGTAGCGTGAGGAACGATCAGCTGAAGAGCACGCTGATATCCAACCGTCACACAATCTTACATACACGTCCTTTAACAAAATGCCTTTAATGATTGATTAACTAAAATGATAAATGTGTAATTGATTAAGGGGATAATAATTACATAAATTATATCTAAATCATTTAAAATTACTATTTTTATAAATAAGCATTGTTATAATCCAGACGCTTTAATCTTTAAAAACCGCTTGCTATGTATTGACCTTTAATTTGGAGAAGGGGGCGTGGCTTTATTGCATCAGAGGCCTGTTACTTTGCTCACAGCTGATTGGTCCAGTTTCAGTTTGAGATCTCTTACCCCGAACATAACCTGGAGCAGGTTAGCCGTGGAGCGTAAGTTACTATGGCGATGAACACGGCTAAAAGCCAGATCACTTTAATGACACCTAAAACCCAGGATTGGCACAAACTAAGGTTAAACATATCTGGCTATCCAGCTAATCCGGCTTCATGGTACAGGCCCCTGAACTTCTGCTGATCGTTTGCTGTAAATAAACAAAAAGGCATTTATATTCAATTTAACTTATGGTTTAAGTTAGCCATTACGGTAGCTTACCAGACGGTAGCCATTGACTCCCATGTTTACCCACATTCTTAAAAATATCTTCTTTCTTATTCAGCAGAAGAAACACTTACAGGTTTGGAACAATATGAGGGCGAGCAAATGAGAACAGAATTTTTATTTTGAGGTGAACTGTCCCTTTAAGGCTGTCGGGGCAGCCGGTAATGGAGTCGTTGCCATGGCAACAGTTCAAACAAAGCCGCCATTCGGATCATTCCCTGATGACTGACAGGATCCGATCTATCGATATCTCTTCATGATTATGATCATATGTGCAGCTTGTGCTTATTGATTATTGATCGCGCGCAGCTCATCTGACCGAATGTCTGTCTCGGATTTTCTCCGGGAGGCGGAAAGACTCCGCAGATTGTGAGTTAATTCAAGTTTATTCTGTTGAACAGAGAAAGTCTCGTGTGTTTGTGGTTCATCATTACTCTCTCTCTTTCTCTCTCTCTCTCTCTAACACACACACACACACACACACACACACACACACACACACACACACACACACACACACACACACACACAGGGTGTGTAAAGAGGAGCGCGAGGCGATCAGACGGCAGGACCTCAGAGAGACTTTCAGCGAGTTTCAGGAGCTCCGAGACCAGCTGAATCTGCGCATGCGCGACGACAGTAAAAACAACACACACACACACACACACTCCCAGGGTTGCCATATTGGGCGGTTTCGCAATCTATTTTGCGGGCAAAAATGGGTTTCGGCGGGTGGATAAAAATTGTTCTGGTTTTGGATCAGTGCGGCGGGTTTTTTGTAACTTAGCCGAAACACTTCAGAACCTTCCTCCTGCGACCTCTGTTCAACAGGCAGCAGTCTCACACACACACACACACACACACACACACACACACACACACACACACACACACACACACACACACCGACACTTCAGAACCTTCCTCCTGCGACCTCTGTTCAACAGGCAGCAGTCTCACACACACACACACACACACACACACACACCGACACTTCAGATCCTTCCTCCTGCGACCTCTGTTCAACAGGCAGCAGTCTCACACACACACACACACACACACACACACACACACACACACACACACACACACACACACACACACACACACACACACACCGACACTTCAGAACCTTCCTCCTGCGACCTCTGTTCAACAGGCAGCAGTCTCACACACACACACACACACACACACACACACACACACACACACACACACACACACACACACACACACACACACACACACACACACACACACACACACACACACACCGACACTTCAGAACCTTCCTCCTGCGACCTCTGTTCAACAGGCAGCAGTCTCACACACACACACACACACACACACACACACACCTACACTTCAGATCCTTCCTCCTGCGACCTCTGTTCAACAGGCAGCAGTCTCACACACACACACACACACACACACACACACACACACACACACACACACACACACACACACACACACACACCGACACTTCAGATCCTTCCTCCTGCGACCTCTGTTCAACAGGCAGCAGTCTCACACACACACACACACACACACACACACACACACACACACACACACACACACCGACACTTCAGAACCTTCCTCCTGCGACCTCTGTTCAACAGGCAGCAGTCTCACACACACACACACACACACACACACACACACACACACACACCGACACTTCAGAACCTTCCTCCTGCGACCTCTGTTCAACAGGCAGCAGTCTCACACACACACACACACACACACACACACACACACCTACACTTCAGATCCTTCCTCCTGCGACCTCTGTTCAACAGGCAGCAGTCTCACACACACACACACACACACACACACATCTACACTTCAGATCCTTCCTCCTGCGACCTCTGTTCAACAGGCAGCAGTCTCACACACACACACACACACACACACACACACACACACACACACACACACACACACACACACACACACACACACACACACACCGACACTTCAGATCCTTCCTCCTGCGACCTCTGTTCAACAGGCAGCAGTCTCACACACACACACACACACACACACACACACACACACACACACACACACACACCGACACTTCAGAACCTTCCTCCTGCGACCTCTGTTCAACAGGCAGCAGTCTCACACACACACACACACACACACACACACCTACACTTCAGATCCTTCCTCCTGCGACCTCTGTTCAACAGGCAGCAGTCTCACACACACACACACACACACACACACACACACACACACACACACACACCGACACTTCAGATCCTTCCTCCTGCGACCTCTGTTCAACAGGCAGCAGTCTCACACACACACACACACACACACACACACACACACACACACACACACACACACACACACACACACACCGACACTTCAGAACCTTCCTCCTGCGACCTCTGTTCAACAGGCAGCAGTCTCACACACACACACACACACACACACACACACACACACACACACACACACACACACACACACACACACACACACACACACACACACACACACACCGACACTTCAGAACCTTCCTCCTGCGACCTCTGTTCAACAGGCAGCAGTCTCACACACACACACACACACACACACACACCGACACTTCAGATCCTTCCTCCTGCGACCTCTGT
>NC_090184.1:46977497-46982497 GCF_024679245.1 Pseudorasbora parva
CTCCTGCGACCTCTGTTCAACAGGCAGCAGTCTCACACACACACACACACACACACACACACACACACACACACACCGACACTTCAGATCCTTCCTCCTGCGACCTCTGTTCAACAGGCAGCAGTCTCACACACACACACACACACACACACACACACACACACACACACACACACACACACACACACAGACACTTCAGAACCTTCCTCCTGCGACCTCTGTTCAACAGGCAGCAGTCTCACACACACACACACACACACACACACACACACACACACACACACACACACACCGACACTTCAGAACCTTCCTCCTGCGACCTCTGTTCAACAGGCAGCAGTCTCACACACACACACACACACACACACACACACACACACACCGACACTTCAGATCCTTCCTCCTGCGACCTCTGTTCAACAGGCAGCAGTCTCACACACACACACACACACACACACACACACACACACACACACACACACACACACCGACACTTCAGATCTTTCCTCCTGCGACCTCTGTTCAACAGGCAGCAGTCTCACACACACACACACACACACACACACACACACACACACACACACACACACCGACACTTCAGATCCTTCCTCCTGCGACCTCTGTTCAACAGGCAGCAGTCTCACACACACACACACACACACACACACACACACACACACCGACACTTCAGATCCTTCCTCCTGCGACCTCTGTTCAACAGGCAGCAGTCTCACACACACACACACACACACACACCGACACTTCAGAACCTTCCTCCTGCGACCTCTGTTCAACAGGCAGCAGTCTCACACACACACACACACACACACACACACACACACACACACCGACACTTCAGATCCTTCCTCCTGCGACCTCTGTTCAACAGGCAGCAGTCTCACACACACACACACACACACACACACACACACACACACACACACACACACACACACACACACACACACACCGACACTTCAGAACCTTCCTCCTGCGACCTCTGTTCAACAGGCAGCAGTCTCACACACACACACACACACACACACACACACACACACACACACACACACACACACACCGACACTTCAGAACCTTCCTCCTGCGACCTCTGTTCAACAGGCAGCAGTCTCACACACACACACACACACACATGTTGGTCTATGTGGTTTACAGGGACTCTCTATAGGCGTAATGGTTTTTATACCGTACAAACCGTATTTTCTATCCCCTTACACTGCCCCTGCCCCTAAACCTACCCATCACATACACACACACACACACACACACACACACACACACACACACACACACACACACACACACACACACTGCCCCTAAACCTACCCATCACAGGAAACATTCTGCATTTTTACTTTCTCAAAAAAACATCATTTAGTATGTTTTTAAGGCCATTTGAATTACGGGGACATTTGATATGTCCTCATAAACCACATAAACAGGCACACACACACACACACACACACACACACACACTTCCACTTTTAGGTTAAATTGAAACTTTTATATTATATTCATTCATTACACACACACTGATATATTTCAAATGTTTATTTCTTTTCATTTTGATGATCTTAACTGACCACTGAGGAAAATCCCAAGTTCAGTTTCTCAGAAGATTAGAATATTACTAAAGATCAATACAAAGAACGGATTCGTAGAAATCTTGGCCAGCTGAAAGAATGAGCATGAGCAGTATGAGCATAGTGGGGTAAAGTGAGCCGCCCTGTATCCGTCAGCAGAACACATCTGTGGTCAAATGGCCGTTGTGTCCTCCAGCCGCTCCGACTTCCCCTCGGCCGTGACGGACAGACGGAGAGGACCTCATGGTGTCGGCGTCAGCATGTTTTAGTTTCACAAATGGAAAAGTACATTTTCTTGTGCTGTTGTGCCAAAGCAAATTGATTCAGGTAGAAAAAGTTATATTATACATGCTGATGAACTACCAACATATAAAACCTCGTGATGATGCCTGCTGAAGATTTGACTGAATTGCTAAGAGAGCAAAGAGTGTAAAAAATGATGTGTTGGAGGGATAAAGTGACACAAGACCAGTTTTTTTTTTAAACAATACTACTTTCACTGATCTTCGTCCTGAATACATTCTGATCATTTTCATTGCTAGGAAAAATCCTGAATTAATAGGAAATGTGTCAATTTTACTGATCTATCATTTTAGCAAATGTAGGAACTGTCTAACTTTACCCCACTCTCCCCTCCAGCCCTCAGTGCTCAGCTGTGTGTCCTTTATCCTGAATTACTGCGGCGATGCGGCGTGGCGTCGGTCCGTCTGGGGCTCGGCTCAGGTGTTATGAGCCCGGGTTGCTCTGATAGGCCTTCAGCTCTTCTGCATTGAAAATAGAAAACCAGGCACTGGCTGCTGTGGCACTGTGTGCAGGTGCCCAGTCCTGTCGGAAAATCAAATCTGGATCTTCATAAAGTTGGTCAGCAGCAGGAAGCAGAGTCCTGCACGGGTCCATTTGTGGAGACCCGCCCAGCCCGTACCCACAAGGTTTAGCACCAGATCCGACCCGTGACCCGTGAAAATTTCAAAATTAAATCCGTACCCGCCCAGACCCGTTAATATTTGGCCCGTTACCCGACCCGTGCCCGCGATAAATCACACACGCTAAAACATTCAAATTAAAATGCTTTATTTTTTTATCCTGCACCTCTCTCAACATCACCAGCGTCATGAATGGGCTAATGAGACAGGCTAAAGTGCCTTTAAAGACTCAGTGTCAACAATTTCATATAGCTACTCCACTCACCAGCTTTACTTTTACTTCATCCATTGCTACTCCTGCAACGCTCGCTCCTTCTGCGCTACGAGAGGCATCAACTAAAGTTTCAATGTGGCAGTGGTGGTGACGTGATGGGCCAAATGGTAGCCTATATCATTGTTGCGTGTGTGTGTAATGGTAATAGCCTACAATATGTTCGATGGGGGAAGAAGGAGGCGGGAACCGGCGAACATTTAAAAGACTTTAACCAAACAAAACGAAAGTAACGTGAGTAGCCCCTCATGGACATCTCCCATGCGCACACACATAATAAAACATAAACACAACTCAACGTCAAATCCAGGTGTGGTGATCTCTCGTCCTTATGCTTCCGAGCTCCCTCAGAGAACTCGAGACCGGTGTGGCTCGCAAGTGACGCTCATTCACAATCACGCCCTGCTCTCTCTCTCTCTCGCTCTCGCTCTCTCGTTCACTTTGCCACAGAAATATTGCACATATTTTTCATCCGCTCATCCGCGCTACTACCCGCCCGCACAGAGTTAATTATACGCCCGTGAATTTTATAAATGTCATAATCCACCCGTTTTAGCCACTTTTATGCGGGTACCCGCGGATACCCGACCCGTTGCAGGACTCTGGCAGGAAGTGCTCTAAAACACCCTGGTATCGGGCTGGGTTGACCTTTGACCTCAGAGAACACAGTGACCAACACCAGCAGATGCCATGGCTCCCCAAACCATCACTGACTGTGGAAACTTTACAGTGGACCTCAAGCAGCGTGGATTGTGTGGCTCTCTGCTCTTCCTCCAGACTCTGGGACCCTGATTCCCAAAGGAAATGCTGAATTTACTGTCATCAGAGAACATAACTCTGGCCCGCTCAGCAGTCCTGTTTGTCTTTAGCCCAGGTGAGACGCTTCTGACGCTGTCTGTTGTTCAAGAGTGGCTTGACTCGAGGAATGTGAAGCTCAAACCCGTGTCCTGCATGCGTCTGTGCGCAGTGGTTATTAAAGCACTGACTCCAGCTGCAGTCCACTCTTTGTGAATCTCCTCCACATTTTTGAATGGGTTTTGTTTCACACTCCTCTCCAGGGTGCGGTTATCCCTATTGCTTGTACACTTTGTTCTACCACATCTTTTCCTTCCCTCCGCCTCTATTAATGTGCTTGGACACAGAGCTCTGGGAACAGCCAGCCTCTTTTGCAGTGACCTTCAGTGTCTCGCCCTCCGTCTGTAAGGTGTCAGTGGCCGTCTTTTGGACACCTGTCGAGTCCGCAGTCTTCCCCATGATAGTGTCGCCGACAGAACTAGACTGAGAGAGCATTAAAGGCCTGCAGGTGTGTGAGTTCATGAGCTGATTAGTGTGCGGCTCCAGGCGTCTTCAATATTCAACCTTCACAATATTCTAATCTTCTGAGAAACTGAATTTGGGATTTTCCTCAGTGGTCAGTTATGATCATCAACATTAAAAGAAATAAACATTTGAAATATATCAGTGTGAGTGTAAAGAATGAATATACTTGTAATGGCACCAGTTGCTTTTAGTTCTTCTGTACCACCTTTTGAAGTCAGTCTAAATACAACCAGTATTTGAAACACGAGCAGACAACTGTCTTCTTTTTATATGTTTACTTCCAAACAAACAAAAATATACATAGACATGGTACGCACGGTCAAAAAACTGTGTTGCTTCCAACGTCTCTAACTTCAAACTAAAACTACCTGCAACCGCTACCGCTATGACGTAGTGATATCTGACTGGAAGCTCAAAATACTGAAATGTTATAGGATATAAAGATTACTAAATCTTGCATTTTAAACCAATACATTTCTTATTAGTTTTCATGAAATGGTTTATATTTATTTATTACTGTTTAAACTAAATTATTATTTCAAGTGAACTAGTCCTTATGTGGCTCTTACAATAATATACAAGTTACACTTTTTGAATGGAATTAGTGAAATAAATCAAGTTTTTGATGATATTCTAATGATATGACCAGCAGCTGTGCATATCATCATTTTATTATTTTCTCTCTACAACTGTATATTTCAATTTCTCATGCAGATGTTCTCACTATTTTAATTCATTTCTATGTAAAGCACTTTGAATTGCCGTTGTGTATGAAATGTGCTGTACAAATAAACTAGTCTAGCCTTTACCAAGCATAATAATGACATGAAAAGTCAAAATTCTAACTTACTCATTCATATTTATTCATATTTATTCATATTTATT
>NC_090184.1:46989997-46998446 GCF_024679245.1 Pseudorasbora parva
CGGCCACGAGTTTTGATTTCGGTGCATCCCTAATAATCACACAAAAGGCAGACCTCTTTGATTCTGATTAATCGTGCGGCCCTAGTGTTACATTTGTAAAAGAAATGGCCGGCTGGCGTTAGCGGTGTGTGTTGGTCCTGCAGGCCGTGCTCAGATGGAGAGCAGCCAAGCAGAGCGAGCGCCAGCTGCAGAGAGAGCAGATGGAGAGAGATGGAGAGAGGAAGATGGAGCCGCAGGATGAGGAGATGGAGCGTCTGAAGCAGGAGCAGCGCAGAGAGAGGATGGAGCGGCTGGAGGCCTGGAGGAGGCGGAGGAGGCTGGAGCAGGAGCAGGAGGAGGAGCAGCGGCTCAGACAACACATCCTGCAGACGAGGAGAGCCAAAGAAGAGCAGCGCCGACAGCTGGAGCTCAAGCTGCGGGTGGAGGAGCACAGGCAGAAGAAGAAGGAGGAGGCGGAGCTACGGCAGCTGGAGGAGGAGGCGGAGCTACAGGCTGAGCGGGCAGAGAGGGGGCGGAGGGCGGCCCAGGGCATCCGGCGCTTTCAGGAGCGGGTGAGGGGACACGGGGGGAGGGGGTGGAGCTACGGGGGGAGGGGGTGGAGCTACGGGCGGAGGGGGTGGAGCTACGGGCGGCCCAGGGCATCCGGCGCTTTCAGGAGCGGGTGAGGGGACACGGGCGGAGGGGGTGGAGCTACGGGGGGAGGGGGCGGAGCTACGGGCGGAGGGCAGCCCAGGGCATCCGGCGCTTTCAGGAGCGGGTGAGGGGACATGGGCGGAGGGGGTGGAGCTACGGGCGGAGGGGTGGAGCTACGGGCGGAGGGCGGCCCAGGGCACTCATCCCATCCTCATTTTGTTTAAGATTTTAGTTCAGTATAATAACCAGTGTTGCCACAGTTACTTTTAAAAAGTCATCTGATCACTGATTACTCCTTTAAAGGCCCACTGAAATCAAAATGGAGGCCTTAGAGTTATGAATGAGCTGGTGTGTGTTCCTAAACTATGATTTAGGAGATATAAGCATTTAAAACTTAGTCTCCCACTTCCGTTAAAACGAATCTCAGATTTTGATGACTTCATCGCAGTCTTCACCTTCTCATTAAATCTTCTGTCCAATCAAATGCTGTCTAGAATCTGAAGCCCCGCCCCCTGCGCTGCTGAAATCAGTCAGTTGTTCACACGTTTACTCATTTCCACAGGTGAAGGCACATAGCACACTATACGTGATGGGATATGAGTCAGGGTAAATTTGCTTTCAGTTGAGGCGGATGAAGTCTGTTTTCACGTTAGTTTCACGCACCGCAGCAACACACACACACACACACACACACACTCGAGACTCGAGAGCGGATCATATGTGCGAGTCGACGCAGACATCAAACTTATCGACCCATTTGAACTCTGCACAGAATGTATTTTAAAGCGATATGGAGGAGATTATGATGATAAACGGTTAGAGGAATCTGGCTTCACCAAACAGGAAGGCTCTATTCAAACTGTGTATTAACGAAACGCTATTGGCTGTTTCAGAAAAGGGGAGGAGCTGCTAACAGCTGGAGCCGTTTCAGGGGAAATCACGGCCACACATTGAGTAACGCGGCGCGCTCCAGAGCACTACAGTGGGCCTTTAAGAAGTAACTTTACAGATGACTTGATTTTAAACGTAACTAAGTAAGATTTTAAGTTACTTTATTAGTGACATTCAGCAGCTGCCGCCTCGTGTGGAGCTCGTCATCCACTGACCCAGACACACACTGGAGAGCAGAGACACAGACCAATGAGAAATGAGTTCATAATTAAAACATAAGTTAATTTATATAAACAAAGTATATTTGTATAGATGGTATCATAGGTTTATTACGACACAGAGCGGGTCCACAGCTCTAATTCTCTCTCTCAAGATTCAAGATTCAAGATTCAAATAGCTTTATTGGCATGGTGAAGGAAATCTTTACATTGCCAAAGCATTCATAACACTATACGAAATAAATAATAATACAAATAAAATAAAATTACATGAAAATAAACATAGCAATAAAAATGTCCAATCTTCTAATATTTACAAAGTGGTTAGCTCTGTCCTGCTGGAGGCTCTTTTGTCGTGACAGGACTTCACGTATCTGGCAGCCAGGTTTGGGTTCGCTGGGCTTTCTCCGAGCAGGAGTGGGAGTTTGTCCATATCTGATAATTGAAGGAAGTCTTTCTGATGGGTTGTGAAAAGGGGATAGAATGTGTCTCTAATGTTTTTATAATTGGGGCAGAATGTCAGGAAATGTAGCTCTGTTTCCAGCTGCTTCTCTGTGCAGTGAGGACACAGTCGCTCTTCCTTCGGCAGCCAGGTCTGTCTGTGTCTGCCTGTCTCTATGCTCAGACTGTGTTCACTGAGTCTGTACATGCTCAGGACTTTCCTCAGCTTAGGGTCGCTCACTTTACTCAGGTATCCTGCCAATTCATATTTTCTGTTTAGGGCCAAATAGCATTCCAATTTACTCTGTTTCTCTGTTGCAACTGTCCAATGTTTGAGGTATTTTTCTTTTTGTGTTTTAATGATTTGGTTTGGTCTGGCTATGTTTTTATTGTCAGTTTGTGACGTCAGCTCTAAGACCAGTCGGCCGAGGGCGTTGTTCTCTGGCTTCAGCTCTCAGTAGGTCAGGGCTTTGTGATGGAGGGTCTGTTCATCGCTACTTTTTAAGTGGGCATGGAATTTAATGGCTCTTTTTTGAATGGTTATTACCAGGGGGTATAGTCCTAATTCTGCTCTACAGGCATTATTTGGGGTTTTGCGCTGAACTCGTAGCAAGATTTTGCACAGCTCGGTCTGCAGAGTCTCTATTGGGTGTTTGTCCCATGTTGAGAACTCTTGGTCTGAGAGCGGACCCCAGACTTCACTCCCGTACAGCGCGATGGGCTCTATTACGGTCTTCATTATTTTTAGCCAGATTCTGATTGGGATGTCAAATTGTATATTTCTCCTAATAGCATAAAAAGCTCTCCGTGCCTTTTCTCTCAAGTCCTTAACAGCTTTTTTAAAATTCCCTGTGTTGCTAATATTTATGCCGAGGTAAGTGTAATCCTGTGTGTGTTCGAGGGGCATGTGGTTTAATTTGAAACTATGATGTTGGTCTTGGCGGTTGGGTCTCTTTTGGAAAATCATTATGTTAGTCTTTTTGGGGTTAACTGATAGAGCCCATGACTGACAGAAGTTGTTTAGGAGGTCTAGATGCTGCTGTAGACCCTCTTTAGTGGGAGACAGCAGCACCAGATCATCAGCAAACAGAAGGCATTTGACTTCAGTGTCCAGTAGAGTAAGGCCAGGTGCCGCAGACTGATCCAGGGCCTGTGCTAGTCCGTTTATGTAGATATTGAACAGCGCAGGACTTAAGCTGCAGCCCTGTCTCACTCCACGACTCTGAGGGAGGAATTCTGTGTGTTTGTTTCCAATTTTAACTGCAAATTTGTTGTTGGTGTACATTGATTTGATGATGTCATAGGTTTTTCCTCCGATGCCGCACTGGATTAACTGAAGAAAAAGACCTTCATGCCAAATGGAGTCAAAAGCTTTTTTGAAATCAACAAAACATGAGAAAATTTTACCTTTGTTCTGGTTGATTTGCTTGTCAATTAAGGTATGGAGGGTGTATATATGGTCTGATGTGCGATATTTTGGTTGGAAGCCAATTTGACATTTGCTCAGAACATTTTTGTCTCTGAGAAAATGGCCTAGTCTGCCGTTTAGGATGTTGCAGAAAAGTTTGCCTAGGTTGCTGTTTACACATATACCACGGTAGTTATTAGGGTCAAATCTGTCTCCGTTTTTATGGATTGGGGTTATAAGACCTTTGTTCCAAATGTTGGGGAATATACCTAAACTCAGGATGATGTTAAAGAGCTTGAGAATGGCTAATTTGAATTTGTGGTCAGTGTATCTAATCATTTCATTTAGGATGCCATCGACACCACAGGCTTTTTGCGGTTTCAGGTTTTGTATTTGGTCTAATAGTTCAGCTAGTGTTATTGGAGAGTCTAAGGGGTTCTGGTAGTCTTTGATGGTTGATTCTAAAACCTTTAGTTTGTCACTCAGGGCATTTTGTTCCTGATTTTTGTTTATGTTACTAAAAAGGTTAGAGAAGTGGTTTATCCAAACATCTCCATTCTGAATGGCTAGTTCTTGATGGTAAGATTTGTTTAGTGTATTCCAATGTTTCCAGAAGTGGTTAGATTCTAAGGATTCTTCCATTTCTCTGAGTTGAATTTTTGTGTTCTGTTCTTTTTTCTTTCTTAAAGTATTTCTATATTGTTTAAGTTTTTCGTGATAAAGATGACGGATGTTCTCATTGTCAGCATCTCTGTGTTTCTGGTTGGATAGGATTCTTAATTCTTTCCTAAGTTTTTTGCAGTCATTGTCAAACCACCTCTCAGTGGCATGTGGTCTTTTTGCTTTTCTTTGTGTGGTTTTTAAGTTGGATAATGTTGCTGATACCTCAAATATTCTGTTCAGCTTTTCTACTGCCAGGTTTGTACCTTCACTGTTGTGTGGGAAAGGAGTGGCAAGGAATTTATCTAATAGGACTTGAATTTTTTGTTGACTAATTGTACTCAGATAAGTATCTTTACTGTTTTGTTTCCATCTATACATGTTTCTAAATGAGTGGAGCTGGGTTTGTTTAGATGCTTCTTGGTTGGGCATTGCTCTGTTTAAGTAGAGGGTTATTTTACTGTGATCTGATAGTGGGCTTAGTGGGCTGACTGTGAACGCTCTGAGGGAGTTTGGGTTAAGGTCTGTCAGAAAATAGTCGACTGTACTGCTACCGAAAGATGAGCTGTAGGTGTATCTACCATAGGAATCTCCTCGAAGCCTGCCGTTGACTAGGAACAGACCTAGTGTGCGACACAGATGAAGAAGATGTGTTCCGCTTTTGTTTGTTGTTTTATCATAGTTGAGTCTCTGTGTGTGTATAGGTGTGTGGAGGACATCTCCTCCAGGCAGGTGTTTGTCTCCCTGAGAGTTGAGTGTGTCAAGTTCTTCACCTGTTCTGGCATTCAGGTCTCCACAGAGCAGTACGCTTCCCTGTGACTGGAAGTCATTAATGTCTTCCTCAAGAATGGAGAAACTGTCTTCATTAAAATAGGGGGACTCTGCTGGAGGGATGTAAGTGGCACACAGAAAGATGTTTTTCTCTGTTGCGGTGACTGTCTTATTAATTTCTAACCATGTGTAGAATTGTCCTGTTTTAGCTACATTGATGGCATGAGCAATATTTGATCTGTACCAAATAAGCATGCCTCCTGAGTCTCTTCCTTGTGTCACTCCTGGCAGTTTAATGGATGGGATGATGAGTTCTCTGTAGCCTTTAGGGCAGCCGGTGGGTCCATCTCCTCTGCTCCATGTCTCCTGCAGGATGATGATGTCCGAATTTTTTATTTCGGAGTTGAAATCTGGGTTTCTGCTTTTGAGGCCAAAGGTAGATGA
The DNA here is from genome assembly GCF_024679245.1 of Pseudorasbora parva. Lineage (NCBI taxonomy): Eukaryota > Metazoa > Chordata > Actinopteri > Cypriniformes > Gobionidae > Pseudorasbora > Pseudorasbora parva. Next base: position 46,995,464 of record NC_090184.1, read on the forward strand.
TCTCAGGCCTTGAATGTTCCAACATGCTATTATAAATGCGTTGTTGTCCATGAGGTCTTATTTTGGTGATAAGTTGACTTATGACAGTAGGTGTGAGCAGATGAGGTTGAGCATCTGACGGATGTCTCTTAGCTCTGTTGATGTGGCTTGCTCTGGTGCTGTTGTGGATCTTCTGCTCACTATCTGAGCGTAGCTGAGTCTGCCCGGGGCCTGTGGGGTATGAGGAGGGCAGGGGGTCGGCAGGAGGGGCTTTGGCCTGGCTTGATGTGCTGGATATGAGGATGTGAAGGCTGGGAGGAGATGCTCAGGTGCTGGCTGAGATGGCCTCAGCATGTGTAAGTGCTGTTGTCTTCTGGATGTTCTCTCTGGGGGTATACTGGGCTTTCTTACAGGTCTGAGTGGAGGTTGTTGGACTCTGTTGTGGTTCCGACTCAGGGCCACACCTTTTAGGGTCCTGGCGAAGACAGGAACAGCTGTTTTGTAGAGATGGACATGGTCGTAGAGGCATGTGGGGTCCAGGGTAGGGTGGTGTGCCAGGTGCACATTGGGTTTAAGAGCACAGGTGCGGGAGAGGTGGGCATTCACCCGCTGGATAGTGTCAGGGTGGAAGTCTTTTCGGGGCAGCAGTGTGGAGATGATGATTTTAGCCTTTGGGAAGGTGATTGAGGCCTTTTCAATCACTGTTTGTAGTGATGCTGCCACCCTCTCCTGTTGGGCTCTCAGATCATTTGTGCCGGTGTGGATTATGATATGGCTTGGGGATCCCAGTTTGTCAACACTTAGCCATTTGAGTGCGCTCTGAGTGTTCGGACACCAGAGTTTGGCCACTCTGTGTCTAGGAAAAAGCTTCTTTTCATCGATAAATTTCCCGTTTGAGTCAATCAAAAGAGCAACTTCCGGTCGTAGTGTTCCTTCTGTTGGTGTGGAGGTGTCGTCTGAGTGTGAGGCTGGTTGTGGGATGAGGGAAGAGTCTGATGGAAGAGGAGGATTCTGACTGTGCTGAAGCTCTGATGTTTGGGAGCTGTGATCAGGGTGAAGAGTGTCCTCCTCCACCGCTTCCTCTGATGAGCTGAACTCGCTGGACTGTGCTCCTCTGTTCTGCCTCAGTTCACTTATTTCTTTCCTCATTGCCGATAGTTGTGTCCTGTGTAAGTCAGTCTGTTGTAATAGCTGTGTTTCCAGTGTGTCCAGCTGAGCCCTGAAGCCCTCTCTCTCCTGCCGGAGCTCCTTCACCTCGCTCTGCAGTGTAGACAGCTCTCTCCTGAGGCTGTCCCTTTCTCTGTGCAGGGCTGTGGGGCTGTTGCTGGGCTGGTCTGTTGTCTGAGCTGTTTGCAGGGAGAAGATCATCTCCTTGAGCTGGACCACTTCTCCCTCTAGCTCTGTGAATCGCTCCCTCATGTCAGTGCAATAGCAGTGTGGATGGGGTTCTTCGGTCTGTTCTGTGCTGCTGTGGGAGACTGACTCCTCAGGAGTGATTACTTGGTCGCTGCTAGTGGTCTCTTTCTGTACTCTATCTTTGATGCAGAGGAAGTCTTGTTCGAAGAGCCCATTAATGCTTTTTATCACCACTATACCTGTTGTTTTATAGATATTTACGTTGGTGGTTGTGGTGTCTTCCTCGTTTCTTATTTTTAGCTGGAAACCCCCGCAGATACCTTTTCTTTCAGCAGAGGGGTAGTGTGCAATGATAGCCTTATGCCATGCATAGGGCTTGTTGGTGTAGAATATGAGGTTACTTATGCTGCCATCTTTATGTAGGTCTGCAAAAAGTGTTTCTGGATTGTCTGCCAGTCTTTTGTTTTTGTAGACTTTCCGTGCCGATTCATTTGTGACATCTTTAGGGTAGTGTAATGGGATGGCCTCCACATATTTGGGTTGTTTAGGCCTGACACTGTGGCTGGAGTGCTCAGAACTCTTCTGATGGTAGATGAAGGGGCGAGGCCAGGATGATGATGAAGATGCACAGGCCATCGCTGATTTAGAATGTAAACAATCAACCAACTTAACTGCCAGTTTTTTGTTTATTTTTGTTTGTTTTCTCTCAGTGAAGATACCAAGGGATAAAACCAATAAATAAGCCCAAAAAGGCAAAAATACAACCTTCACTGAATTTTGAGAGAAATCTGTGTCTTTAAAGTTCCAGTTTTGTCCAAAATGTCTTCTGTGCTGTTCTTCTAAGCAAAACTCAATAGAGGTATGAAATAGCACTGTCTGTTCAAAAAGTCTTTACCTCTCTTGTAAGTTTTCCTCTTAGTTGTTGTTGTTTTGTTGTTTGATGATCCCTTTCAGCATGAATATCCTCTTCTGCAGAGGGGAATCCTGAGGTTATCTCTCTCTCTCGCTCGCTCTCTCTGACGGCTGATACTGTAACTCGCAGTCGCGGGCTCTTTTTCACGTTTTTCACGTCGTTACTGTAGTTTTATACTACTATAAGTGTTAAGACACAGGTTAAGGACAAAGTTTGAGTTTTTACCTCATTCAACAGCAATACTTTTTGTGGATTAACAGGAGCTCATAACCAGTGCGTCTGTTTAGAACGTCGTCACGGCAACCTCTCTCTCTCTCTCTCTCTCTCTCTCTCTCTCTCTCTCTCTCTCTCTCTCTCTCTCTCTCTCTCTCTCTCTCTCTCTCTCTCTCTCTCTCTCTCTCTCTCTCTCTCTCTCTCTCTCTCTCTCTCTCTCTCTCTCTCTCTCTCTCGCTCTCTCTTCCCCCCCAATTTATCTATCAAAGTCTGAGTTGTTCCTATATCCCTCCTCAAAGTGCAGTGTGCTGACCAGGGATACATTTTATTGATTATTATTGATTGAGGGGATATTAATCGAGGGGTAAGCAGTTTTCCCTCCTGGCGTTCTGCCGTCCTATCGATTTGAACCCATTGCTCCCTGTGTAAAATAAGTTCCTCCAGTCCTCATAAAGGCTGATTTTTGTTTTATTTTCCTCCTGCGTTTACTGTGCAGTTACGTGTTACTTGTGTGCATGTTAC
>NC_090184.1:46998646-47011146 GCF_024679245.1 Pseudorasbora parva
AAAAGCTGCAGGAAAGCAGAGTCAGGAGGAGGAGCCGGCGGGAGCGCCAGAGGATGTGCTGGAGAAGCTCAAGGAGAAGGTTAGGAATAACTTTCACACACACACACACACTCTCCCCATTACAGACAAACTTCACACACACACTCTCATTACAGACAACTTCACACACACACTCTCCATTACAGACAACTCACACACACCCTCCCCATTACAGACACTTCACACACACACACTCTCACATTACAGACAACTTCACACACACACACACACACACACACTATTCCCATTACAGACAACTTCACACACACACACACTCTCCCATTACAGACAACTTCACACACACACACACTCTCCCCATTACAGACAACTTCACACGCACACACTCTCCCCATTACAGACAACTTCACACACACACACACACTCTCCCCATTACAGAAAACTTCACACACACACACTCTCCCATTACAGACAACTTCACACACACACACACTATTCCCATTACAGACAACTTCACACACACACACACACTCTCCCCATTACAGACAACTTCACACACACACACACACACACACTCTCCCCATTACAGACAACTTCACACACACACACACACACACTATTCCCATTACAGACAACTTCACACACACACACACACACACACACTCTCCCCATTACAGACAACTTCACACACTCTCCCCATTACAGACAACTTCACACACTCTCCCCATTACAGACAACTTCACACACACACACACTCTCCCATTACAGACAACTTCACACACACACACACACACTATTCCCATTACAGACAACTTCACACACACACACACACACACTCTCCCCATTACAGACAACTTCACACACACACACTCTCCCCATTACAGACAACTTCACACACACACACTCTCCCCATTACAGACAACTTCACACACACACACACACACACTCTCCCCATTACAGACAACTTCACACACACACACACACACTCTCCCATTACAGACAACTTCACACACACACACACACTATTCCCATTACAGACAACTTCACACACACACACACTCTCCCCATTACAGACAACTTCACACACACACACTCTCCCCATTACAGACAACTTCACACACACACACACACACACACACACACACACACACACTATTCCCATTACAGACAACTTCACACACACACACACTATTCCCATTACAGACAACTTCACACACACACACACACACACACACACACACACACACACACACACACACACACACTCTCCCCATTACAGACAACTTCACACACACACACACTATTCCCATTACAGACAACTTCACACACACACACTATTCCCATTACAGACAACTTCACACACACACACACACTCTCCCCATTACAGACAACTTCACACACACACACACACACACTCTCCCATTACAGACAACTTCACACACACACACTCTCCCCATTACAGACAACTTCACACACACACACACACACTATTCCCATTACAGACAACTTCACACACACACACACACACACACACACACACACACACACACACACTCTCCCCATTACAGACAACTTCCCACACACACACACACTCTCCCCATTACAGACAACTTCACACACACACACTCTCCCCATTACAGACAACTTCCCACACACACACACACTCTCCCCATTACAGACAACTTCACACACACACACACACTATTCCCATTACAGACAACTTCACACACACACACACACACACACACTCTCCCCATTACAGACAACTTCACACACACACACTATTCCCATTACAGACAACTTCACACACACACACACACTCTCCCCATTACAGACAACTTCACACACACACACACACACACTCTCCCCATTACAGACAACTTCACACACACACACTCTCCCCATTACAGACAACTTCACACACACACACACACTATTCCCATTACAGACAACTTCACACACACACACACACACACACACACACACACACACACACACACACACACTCTCCCCATTACAGACAACTTCCCACACACACACACACTCTCCCCATTACAGACAACTTCACACACACACACTCTCCCCATTACAGACAACTTCACACACACACACTCTCCCCATTACAGACAACTTCACACACACTATTCCCGCTGTTGGGTCGGCAAAGGGAATATTCGTTAAAAAAAAACATGTTTGGCTGTTTCCATCAAATTGGCATTTCACTGATAATCATCATCCCTAAAGACACACATTGTCTCTCTGTGATAAATTAAAATAAGCTGATAACATCACTGTTTCCTCCAGAACGACTGTACAGCCAAATCTAATTCTGCTGCAGTATTGTCCTGTTTAACACTGAAGCTGCTCTGACACAATCGCCGCTGGAGAAGAGCGATAGAAATAAAGATGATTTGACACGTCTTATTCTTACCAAAGTAATAAAATAATGTAATATACAATTTAATAATATGAATATAATGAGGTAATGTGCCTTTGAACGCTTTAGTTTAATTCTGACTCATTTATTTGTGTTAAACTTTTCACAACATTTGAAGTATCGACAGAATTTATACGCTAAAGATAAACGGAAATAGATTCTGTCAATGTTTGCTTGTAATGATTGACATTTCCATCAGTGATATCACCAAACGTTTAGATGCACTAACCCTTTTTACACGAAACAATCGTTGGATGGAAACGGACGGATCTAAACGTCATCAGTTATGAGACAAACTGAGATTAAAACTCAAACTCGGATTATCTCTGATATCAGGCGTGCTTTATCTGCTCCAGGTGGAGCTCCAGGTGAGCCGAGACCCCTCCAGGCTGAGGAAGTGCACTAAAGTCTGGGAGGAGCGCATGAGAGAGATCGGGCCGTCTGGATCCGGAGCGGTGCCGTTACTGCACACCTTCCACAGGTACATCAGGAGCACTTTACACTTTACACCTCAAATGCGGGATGTCGCTTTGGTACATTTCTCGAATCAAACTCTCAGTTTGTAAAACAGTAAGTGCATTTCTCAAAACAATTTGTACAAATAGCAGAACCCCGCGGGTAACCTGCAAACGCCGCTCTCTTCCTCTAAACCCTCAGTTCATCTCTCAGAGGGAAATGTCTGTCGATGATCAGTCAGTGCCGTCAGAAGGACGAGTCCTCGTGTCAGTGTGTACGGATAAGACTCGACGTGTTTAGTCATGTTGTTAATATAACGGTTTACTCTGGAGGGATGATCTGATGGAAGCTACGGCTAAAGTTTAATGACAATTATAGTCAATTGTAGGTTACATCTTAGTGTGTGTTGGAGTTCGATTGCAGGAAACTGGACAAGATTCACATTTACACCTTCACTGTTTGTACTGTCAATAGTTGACAGACCTCTCATCACGATAAAGACAGAAAAAAAGACAGCACTGCATAGCACAAAAAAAGCCTAAATGTTGTTGGGGTGAGACTGTTCAACAGAGACCCGATATAATACATTCTCCTCAACATGACAGAAGCAGCTGATAATGGAGGAAACGGCTGAGAATTATAATCATTGGCATGGACGTACCAAAGCATTTGCAACTTGTTCAAAGAAATGAGAAACTGCTTTTCTGATGTGCACAAGAGACACGGTGATGTGAGAATTAAACAGATAGTTTGAGAATGTCAGTTCTGATCTGAGAACTGTACCAAAGCGACGGAGAACAACTGTACGCTTGATAATGACAGGAGCAGGCGGAGTCCGCAGGTTTACCTCGTCTTCTGCACTGCAACAAACGCTCTTCGTACTCAGTCAGTCGGTCTCGTTTCCAGTCTAAAAATATCTAACCATTCTTAAATCAAGATGCATTCACTAGATCAGTGAAACGACATGAAATTAGTTTTTGCTTAAAACATAAAAATAATCTTATATCTGTTTGGGACGGAAACAAGAAACAATAGTCGAGTCCAGAGCAGATGAATAGCCCTGGGTAAGATCAGTTTGTGTTTTTGAGGAAGATCACTTCAAGTGTTGTCTCTGTATGATTTTTAGGTGCTGAATCCATTTCTGCCGTATAACAAGTTGTAAGCATTACTGTTTTAGCATAAACAATAAAAACAAAATGGCTGCCAAAAAAAACCCCAAAAAACGTTTTAATGCATTTATTGCAGATTAAACATTAGAACTAAACTCTGCATTCTCAGAATATTTAAAAATGTGAACAATGAAAAAACAACATTACCATGAAAGGAACAGTTTTTAATGTTTAAAGGGCTGCTGGAACTCTGACATTTCAACAAAAGCCCCGTTTCCACCAAAATTACCCGGAACAATTTGTACCAGGAACTTTTTTACAGGAACTTTTCTCCCCCCAGACCTGCAGCTGTCTGTGTTTCGACCGCGATAAAGTTCCGAGAAGATTAGGCAAATTAGTCCGGTGATGTAGGACTGCGCGCGACTGCTCCTCCAAATCAGTGAAGGACAATAATCATTATTAAGTGTATCGATTGAAAGATTTAGTGAACTGTTTACATGAGACGTTATCTAAACCGATCTGGTGTTTACATGTGATGACTTTCAATCACAACCATTTTGTCACATGCAGTTTGTCTGCCGCACCAAAAATGTCAACGCTGTTTTCTCCAGCAGCTGGAGTGTGTTAACTGTAGCCATAGCAACTCTTAACGGCCACCAGGACTAATACAGTATTATTTATAGCTATTTGTTGTAAAGTGTAATAATCATCTCAGAAAAAAAAATCTTCTGTCAGGCGCAGTTAAAGTAAAAACTGCCCGGGGCAATATACGCTGTGTCATTACTCCAACATTATCTTCATAACTCACGAAATAAAAAGTTTACCCCTCAGAAAAATGTACTTTCCTCTCTTGTCAACATGAGCGCGGCGCGCACCGTCACGTCATGTAAAGCCTAGTTCAGACTGCACGATTTTCAGACTCGTCGGGTCACTGCTCTATTCACACTGCATGACTATCTGGGGTATCATTCAGTCTCTGCTGTGTTCACACTGCACGATGGTTTGACGACAGAGGAGTTCACACTGCATGACTGAACAAGAGGAAGAATCGCCGACAACTCTCTCTCTCTCCGGTGCGCAAACTACGTTTCCCAAACACACGTGCGATGTGACAAGTAAACAACGCGAGATCACACGTGCGTCAGACCGGAGTTCTCGCGCGAGACTTGGAATTGTTATTAAAAATGACAAACTGCACAAAGTTTGCTTCAAATTGTCTGTGCGCTGATTTGTGGAGAAAAAGAAAAAAGATTATGGCGGAAGAAATTGTTGGAGAGACAGAGGGAGCCAGGATTTTGTTCTGCAAAGACAGTTTGAGGTAAATAAATAATTATTTAATGTGCTGCTGCTGTGGCTGGATGTGCAAATGTTTGGCCTTTGTTTCTGTTTGATAGAATTGTAATTATATCTATTAAAATACTGAAATTCTGCTTTATAACTCCTCCCTGAACCTCCTGCGGCCCTGTATCTCACTCTCTCATTGGCTGTCGGTGTAATTTTCAGTCAGAACGCTGTTCACACAGCAGGAGTTTGAATCGCCGACAGGTCCAGATATTTAGCTGCCAAATATCTCACCGGCGTCGGCGACTCGTCGGCGATTCTCTCTGATCGCGTCTTTGATTATTCACACTGCGTGATTGTCACTCGCGTGCACGAGCACCGATTTGCCTGTGATCTCGGGCATTTGTCGGCGATTTCACAAAACCTGTCGGCGACTCAAAATCGGGGCAAAAATCGGGCAGTGTGAACTAGGCTTAAGGACCATAGACTGTAAAGCCGCCTTTCCACTGCACACGACAAACGACCGCCGTCGGACCGGAAGTCATTCATTTCCAATGGAGAGTCGTACAGGAATTGCGTGGGGTGCCGACCATATGCGAATGCGGAATTTACGGATCCGATTTGAGCTTCGGATGCGTTCAAATATTTGAACTTGAGCGACTACACCGTATGCGACACGCCGACCGGATGTGATGTATTCCAATGTTGTCCAATCAAATCAGTGTGCACGCAAGCTGAGAATTATTATTCTTTTTGTTTATCAGGTTTTATTTTGTTTTACAACCTTTTTAAAAATGCATAATAGATGAATATTAAATTATATATTTTTCTAAATAAATCTGCCGAATGGGTCGGGGTCAGCCGGTAATTGAAACACACACACACACACACACACCATCATTATATTCATTGTGTAAACGGTGTTATTTAGTGCTGATATTAGATAGGTCAGCGGCTGCTGTCTGGCTCTTGTGTAACGATCGCTGCGCCGCTCGTGTGTGTGTCTGTGAGAGTGAATCACAGTTCACCTTAGTAATTTAACTTATGTGATCTAGTTTACTAGATTGAGGCGGCTGGTCCGGTCCTATGGCTGTTGGAAGAATAAACAGATCAGAGAATACAAAAAAATAAAAACACTTAAAAGACGCAGTGTGTCGTCATGTTTTTGTCTACCGTATATGAGAAGGTTGCGATATGATTCTAGAGAAGTATACAAATGAGACCGCAAGATCTCTCCCATGTTGCCGTGTACGATCATAATAACATTTCCGTGCGACTGCCACTAGGGGGCAAACTCCGACAGTCGTGTCCGAATGTCGTGTGCAGTGGAAAGGCGGCTTAAGGACACACACTTAAAAGTAATCGGTCAGGTCCTTTACATGGTGAAAAAAAATTAATAACGAGTATGGAAGAGATTCAAGCTGTGCTGCTTTTGCTGGTTATGTATAGGTTTACTAAAGAGGTAATTAACAACGACAGAAAAGAGCACTAATATGCAGATTCAGCAGCATGCAGCATATTCAGAAAGCTTGTAAAGCTAGATTTAAAATGACAATGTATATTATTATCAGCTATTACGGGCATTGCACGTGAGATGGCTGAGACGACCGCGCGCCACCAGACAGAGAGCAAGACTGATATTTACTGAACGCAGACCGAACCTCGCAAAAGACTTTTAAAAATGCCGGTTGAACTAAAATGCTGCCTGAGCTCAACCAATCAGCATGTTCAGCGCCCAAGTCCCGCCCTCGAAAGTTCCTGAACTTTGAAAAAGTACTACCTCGCGAGCAGGGCCGTTTGGAGGGGGAAATATTTACCCGGAACTTCATTTATACCCTGGTTCCTGCGGTCTAAACACACGAAGTACCACCCAAAGTTCCTGGTTCCTGGGTAAAGTTCCTGTGGTGGAAACGGGGCTAAAATCAAACAACAATACTGTGATAACAGATATTCCAGAAGTGATTTGTTCATAGTATCACTGGACTTTCTGCATTGGTAAGATGCAGTGCATTGATCCATCCATCCATCCATCCATCCATCCATCCATCTATCTATCTATCCATCCATCCATCCATTATCTTCCGCTTATCCGGGGCCAGGTCGCGGGGGCAACAGTCTAAGCAGAGGCGCCCAGACTTCCTTCACCCTAGCCACTTCCTCCAGCTCCTCCAGGGGGAACCCCGAGGCGTTCCCAGGCCAGCCCGGAGACATTATCCCTCCAGCGTGTGTCCTATGTCTTCCCCCGGGGCCTCCTCCTGGTGGGACGTGCCTGGAACATCTCCCTGGGAAGGTGTCCAGGAGGCTCTGAAACAGATGCCCGAGCCTCCTCAGCTGGCTCCTCTCGATGTGGAGGAGCATCGGCTCTACTCTGAGCTCTCACTCTATCTCTAAGGGAGCGCCCAGCCCCCCTGCGGAGAAAGCTCATTTCAGCCGCCTGTATCCGGGATCTTGTCCTCTCGGTCATGACCCACAGCTCATCACCATAGGTGAGAGTAGGAGCGTAGATTGATCGGTGTGGTTCGGTTCGGCAGTGTGTGGGGTGAGGAAGGAAGAAGGCGGGGTCGGCTTGACTGGGACTCGTAACCTTTTTATTCAACTCTTTCCAAATACTAACCAAACAGGCGCACGTGGGCACATACTCAAAACTGATGATCTCATTGGTCAGTTTCTGTTGATCATCTGTCCGTCATCGGCTAAAGCCCGCCCTGATGATCTCATTGGTCAGTTTCTGTCGATCATCTGTCCGTCATTGGCTAAAGCCCGCCCTGATGATCTCATTGGTCAGTTTCTGTTGATCATCTCTCCGTCATCGCCTAAAACCCGCCCTGATGATCTCATTGGTCAGTTACTGTCGATCATCTGTCCGTCATTGGCTAAAGCCCGCCCTGATGATCTCATTGGTCAGTTTCTGTTGATCGTCTCTCCGTCATCGGCTAAAGCCCGCCCTGATGATCTCATTGGTCAGTTTCTGTTGATCGTCTCTCCGTCATCGTCTAAAGCCCGCCCTGATGATCTCATTGGTCAGTTACTGTCGATCATCTGTCCGTCATTGTCTAAAGCCCGCCCTGATGATCTCATTGGTCGGTTTCTGTTGATCATCTGTCCGTCATCAGCTAAAGCCCGCCCTGATGATCTCATTGGTCAGTTTCTGTTGATCAACTGTCCGTCATCGGCTAAAGCCCGCCCTGATGATCTCATTGGTCAGTTTCTGTTGATCAACTGTCCGTCATCGGCTAAAGCCCGCCCTGATGATCTCATTGGTCAGTTACTGTCGATCATCTGTCCGTCATCGGCTAAAGCCCGCCCTGATGATCTCATTGGTCAGTTTCTGTTGATCAACTGTCCGTCATCGGCTAAAGCCCGCCCTGATGATCTCATTGGTCAGTTACTGTCGATCATCTGTCCGTCATTGTCTAAAGCCCGCCCTGATGATCTCATTGGTCGGTTTCTGTTGATCATCTGTCCGTCATCGGCTAAAGCCCGCCCTGATGATCTCATTGGTCAGTTTCTGTTGATCAACTGTCCGTCATCGGCTAAAGCCCGCCCTGATGATCTCATTGGTCAGTTACTGTCGATCATCTGTCCGTCATTGGCTAAAGCCCGCCCTGATGATCTCATTGGTCAGTTTCTGTTGATCGTCTCTCCGTCATCGTCTAAAGCCCGCCCTGATGATCTCATTGGTCAGTTTCTGTTGATCAACTGTCCGTCATCGGCTAAAGCCCGCCCTGATGATCTCATTGGTCAGTTTCTGTTGATCATCTGTCCGTCATCGTCTAAAGCCCGCCCTGATGATCTCATTGGTCAGTTTCTGTCGATCATCTGTCCGTCATCGGCTGAAGCCCGCCCTGATGATCTCATTGGTCAGTTTCTGTTGATCATCTGTCCGTCATTGTCTAAAGCCCGCCCTGATGATCTCATTGGTCAGTTTCTGTTGATCAACTGTCCGTCATTGGCTAAAGCCCGCCCTGATGATCTCATTGGTCAGCTTCTGTTGATCATCTGTCCGTCATCGGCTAAAGCCCGCCCTGATGATCTCATTGGTCAGTTTCTGTTGATCATCTGTCCGTCATCGGCTAAAGCCCGCCCTGATGATCTCATTGGTCAGCTTCTGTTGATCATCTGTCCGTCATCGGCTAAAGCCCGCCCTGATGATCTCATTGGTCAGTTTCTGTTGATCATCTGTCCGTCATCGTCTAAAGCCCGCCCTGATGATCTCATTGGTCAGTTTCTGTTGATCAACTGTCCGTCATCGGCTAAAGCCCGCCCTGATGATCTCATTGGTCAGTTTCTGTTGATCATCTGTCCGTCATCGGCTAAAGCCCGCCCTGATGATCTCATTGGTCAGTTTCTGTTGATCATCTGTCCGTCATCGGCTAAAGCCCGCCCTGATGATCTCATTGGTCAGTTTCTGTTGATCATCTGTCCGTCATCGGCTAAAGCCCGCCCTGATGATCTCATTGGTCAGTTTCTGTTGATCATCTGTCCGTCATCGGCTAAAGCCCGCCCTGATGATCTCATTGGTCAGTTTACTCCTCTATGGATCAAGTCCAGACTGACCCCCCCCCCCCCCAAGGCAAATGCCTGTAAGTGCAATTATTCCCACTTGTTAGTGCAATATCTCCTAAACTCAGGTGATTACTTATATTATTTATTATTTATATTTATTCTTACCACCCAAATACTGTAAATGCTCATAATCTATGTCCTCTGACATAACCGTGACCTTATACTGTTCATATTTTTATTCTTAGAATTGTATTGTATTGTTTATGTGCACTGGAAGCTTCAGCACCAAAAAAAATTCCTTGTGTGTGAAAGCACTCTTGGCAATAAAGCTCTTTCTGATTCTGATTCTGAACCCGAGCTCAGATGTTGTGGGTGGGGCTGAGTTCGGCTGTGGGCGGAGCTGAGGACTGCTGTGGGCGGGGCTGAGTTCGGCTGGCATCCAGGATACATATCGACGTGTTGTTCCCAAGTCGCACCTCCCGCGATCTCTCTTGAAGCCGATACGGTAGTAATGTAAACTGCAATTGCTCGACTGGCCACTAGGCACAGGCTCCAGAAGGAGCAGAACCTAATTGAGCCCCGCCCCCCCGTGTTACAATTCTCAACTTTACAGCAGAATAAAACATGTTTACAGCCCGGTACAAATTGTGGTTTTGGTCTATACGGCTAATTTTGACCTTCATGACGTCTGTGAGGGGGTGAATTATTTTATAACTCATTCGTTTACGTTATATAAAGCCTTAAAGTTCTGCATAATTAAGGGTGTGGTTTCAGGTGGATAGCCATTTATCTGCCGTCTATAGTCATTGCGTCACCTAAGCTCCGCCCACGCTCGGTCTTTTTGCCAATTTTCTGTTATCAGGGAGTGACGCGCGATGACTCGCTCGCAAGATGGCGACGCCCAGCTCACCCCTACTTTACGCTTCAGAGCGGCTCATCGGAATCCTATGGGTGACGTCACGGATGCTACGGCCATATTTTAAATTTACCTTAATTAAACCTACAGAAACCCTGTGTTTGTCTTCATTCCTTCAATCTTCTTAATGCCTGTTGATGATATTGACTTGCATGTTTTTATTGAAATTGAAATGTGTAATATTGTAGGGCGTTGTTGGCCGCCTGCTCCTGCTCAGACTCATACGGGTTGCCAGATTGAGCGATAGCCACAATGATGCGTTGATATTTCCTCTGTTCAGAGATGTTTAGACGGTGCTGAGGCTTTTTGGGTCGGGTCGAATCTGCGATCTCAGACCCAGTTTATTCGTTGGCTTCCATGTCAACAATCCGCTTTGTTTTCCTCCAACTGGCAACCCGGTGTGCGGTATCACACACACAAACACAACACACACACATTCCTACACAACACACACATTCAAAGCAGAATAACTGACTGTAGCATTGCTTTTCTGAGAAACAAGCATGTTTCCTTAATATCCGCTGGCATATTATGGTGTGTTTATGCTTTAGTGAAAATCTTACATACAGCACCTTTAAAATCTGATTTACTGGCAATATAACCAAATATAGAGTCATTGCCTTAGCTCATACTGCTTATAGTCTGAATGAGCTCATGAGCGTGTGTGTGTGTGTGTGTGTGTGTGTGTGTCCTCAGGGCTGTTCCAGCGTGGAGACAGGACTCATAACACTCTTGAGGTCAGAGTTCACGGACGTCATTCGGAATGGGAGAACCAGAGGCTCCTATTTTGCCGACAATAGACTTTTATTTTGCCGCGTGTTTGTGCACCGGAAGCGGAAGCGGCTGCTAACAGTGGTGTGTGTATGTGTGTATGTGTGTGTCGCTGCTCATGATGGCGGATTTCGATCAGGTTGATTTTCTGCGCGAGCGGCACGTGCGGTTCTTCCAGCGCTGCTTACACGTGTTGCCGGAGAGATACGCGCCGTACGAGACCAGCAGGTACTGGAGGAGTGTGTGTGTGTGAGAGTGTGTGAGAGAGAGAGACAGACAGAGAATGTGTGTGTGTGTGTGTGTGTGTGTGTGTGTGTGAGAGAGAGAGAGAGAGAGAGAGACAGACAGAGAATGTGTGTGTGTGTGAGAGAGAGAGACAGAGAGAGAGAGAGTGTGTGTGTGTGTGTGTGTGTGTGGCTCCTCACCCTCCTCTACTCTGATGTGTGTGTATTATTGTGATTATATGTGATTCCTCTGCTGTGTTGGTCTGAATATAAAGTGTGTTTACATCACAAACCATTTAATCTTCATCAGTCATTAGCGGATAGATGTAAATGGACTGCATTTATATATCAGATGTAGCTGATGGTGTATAGCTGATGGTGTATAGCTGATGGTGTATAGTTTATGATGTTTAGCCTGTATTATCTTCACATGAACACTAGATGTCAGACTAGATTGTGTAATAAAGTGCCTGTGGATAGAAATATTACTGTATATTATATTCATAATGTGTTTTTAATAAACACTCCTTTGTTAATGCCAATGTTATAGTGGTGTGTGATTACTGAAGACATTAGTGATGTGTATTATGCTGTGTTTTGTACTGATGCTGAGACTGTCGATGCTTTATGAATCGCATATGGATGACGAGTTTGCAGCTCCTGATTACATGACGAGAATATACACCGGTCAGGCATAACATTATGACCTGATATTGTGTTGGTCCCCCTGACCCGTCTCTGATAGGCTCCACTCGACCCATGAAGGTGTGCTGTGGTATCTGGCACCAAGATGTTAGCAGCAG
>NC_090184.1:47021146-47028646 GCF_024679245.1 Pseudorasbora parva
TGTGTGTGTGTGTGTGTGTGTGTGTGTGTGTGTGTGTGTGTGTGTGTGTGTGTGTGTGTGTGTAGACCCGCTCCACACGTACTTCGGCATCTGTGGGCTGTCTCTGATTGGTGAAGCGGATCTGCTGAGGGTCCATCCGGCTCTGAACATCAGCGAGCGGGCCCTCGAGTCCCTGCGGAGGCTGCACGGGGCCTGGAGGCGGAGCCACACGCGACCTCTGACCTCGGAGACACTCACCACCTCTGATCTCGGAGATGCTCGCGACCTCTGACCTCAGAGCCGCACCTGACCTCGGCAACACCAGCCGGACTGATGAATAAATGATCAGCTCCAGCGCATACATTATTCACATCCATCCTCCGTCTGAAAGCTGTGTGTGTGTGTGTGTGTGCTGTTTCTGCCTTACAAAGAGTGTGTGTGTGTGTGTGTGTGTGTACAGACAAGCTGCGGTCACACACACTTGTCCTACATACGCAACGTCAGCTTATTGTCTCTTATTCTTTGCGTAAAATCATGTACCTACAGTGTCCTCTCATGAATGTGCCTCAGATGAGTGTGTGTGTGTGTGTGTGCATGCAATCAGAGAGAGTGTGTGTGTGTGTGTGTGTGTGTGTGTGTGTGTGTGTGTGTGCATGCATGCAATCAGAGAGAGAGTGTGTGTGTGTGTGTGCGCATATGGCATCAACACTTAAAAGTGTTTTCAAAGTGAAATTATTTTTTCTATGCTGTATTATCGAGTGTAGGAGTGACGCTGCTCATGTTTTATGATGTAAAGCGTGTGTGTGTGTGTGTGAGAGAGAGAATTGGCTTTTATTGTGTGTGAGAAATGAGCGTTTATGACTGTGGTTGAGACGCACGTGTTTAATAAAAGATAAAACCATTGAATGCTCAACAGTCTGAGATATATTCTGTCAGTGTAAGGACAACAACACACACATACACACTATCTATCCATCCATCCATCCATCCATCCATCCATCCATCCAAACATCCATCTATCTATCTCTCTCTCTCTCATGGACCAGCTGGAGTTTGTTTATTAAGCGAGCAGGGCAACCACCCAGTAGAGCATTACAGTAATCTAGCCTTGAGCTCATGAACGCATCGACTAACTGCTCAGCACTGAGAGCATGTGCCGTAATCTAGATATATTTTTAAGATGCTAGAAACGTGTCTTTCAAATGTGTGTGTGTGTGTGTGTGAGATGAGGGCTTGACAGAGCAGTCATTGAGTGTTAGACAGTATTCTAGGTCAGTGTTTCCCAACCTTTCTTCAGTCATGAAGAACACAAATGACACTCGACACGCACCGCTGAAACCTGACAGGGGCGTCGCTGCACCTTTGGGCCCCAGCGCACCAAACGCTCAGGCCAACCTACAGCGATCCGAAATCATCATCAGCCATTTCATTATAAACACTACTCTAACGAAAGTTTGACAACGGTATGATTTTCAAAAAAAAGTCTCTTCTGCTCACCAAAGCTGCATTTATGTTATTAAAATACACACAATTCTGTAATATTGTGAAATATTATTCAAATGTTAAATAACTTCTGTGAACATATAGAGTCGCCTTTGGCTTGGCTTGCTCAGTTGGGGACACTAACATTATGATCAGAGTTACTCAACTAAATATACAAATAACATTAATTAATGAGGTCTTATTTAATTCTATAAACTCTAATACTGATCTGCCAACATTGTCTCTCTCTGATAAATTAAAATAAGCTGATAGCATCACTGTTTACTCCAGAACGACTGTACAGCCAAATCTAATTCTGCTGCAGTATTGTCCTGTTTAACACTGAAGCTGCTCTGACACAATCGGCGCTGGAGAAGAGCGATAGAAATAAAGATGATCGATAAAGTAAAGTGTGATTTATTCCTGTGATCAAAGCTGAGTTTCTCATCATTACTCTTCAGAGTCTCATGATCCTTCACTGATCACTCATTCATCATTATTATCAGTGCTGAAAGCAGTCGTGTAAAACATTTTTTAGGATTATTTGATGATTAGAAAGTGTTTTTTAATGTGATACGTCATTTATTTATTCAGCAAGGATTCATTAAATTGATCAAGTGACAGTACAGACATTTATAATGCTGCAAAAGCTTTATTTCAGAGAGATGCTGTTCTTTTGAACTTTCTATTCATTAAATTATCCTGAGTTATCCTGTTTTCAACACTGATAATAATCATAAATGTGTGCTGATCATCAGGTCCTCATATTAGAATGATTTCTGAAGGGTTATTTGACTCTTGAGACGAGTAATGAGGAGAAATTCAGCCTTGATCACAGGAATACAATATATATTTTTAATGGATTCAAATAGAAAAAAAATACACTGTAAAAAATATTACACAATAATAATGTGTTTGCTGTATTTTAGATCAAATAAATGTAGCCTTGGTGACCAGAACATACTTCTTACAAAACATTTTAAAAACCTTCCCGTTCTCTAACGTCTGTCCTTTAGTTAATGGCCCAGTATCTGCTGCTCATCTCATCAGCTTCTCCTTCTGAAAGCTGAGCTGTGGTGGATAAAGGCTTAGCAAACGGATAGTTTCTGTCGCTCGTGTAACTTCTGTCGTAACTCAGCTGTTTCGTTGAGCTAACTTACACATCTCATCTGGCCCTGATAACTGAAGCACAGCCGCTGGGAACATAAGGCCCGCTGGGAACGCTGTGTGTTTTTTTATTTTTATTATTTAACGTTAAATGCATTATATGAGTCACGTTTACAAAAAACAAAATGACATTCTTTTTATTTTCAGTGGTGAAAACCATAACCTATTGAATAGACTGTAGCCTCAGCAGATATTGAGTTCTCTTTCAAGTCTTGCGCTTAAACAGACAAACTCACTCAAAGTATGTCAACATGTCCATCTTATGAGTATCCAGCAGACAGTCTGAAGATGAGTTAAAGCGTTAGTTCAGCCAAAACTAAATGTCAGTCATTAACTCCTCTCCCTAATGTCGCTCCACACCCGTAAGACCTCCGTTCATCTTCACACACAGTTTAAGATATTTTATATTTAGTCTGAGAGCGTATGCAAGTGTATGCACACTATACTGTCCATGTCCAGAAAGGGAATAAAAACATCATCACAGTAGTCCATATGAGACATCAGTGGGTTAATTAGAGTCTCTTGAAGCATCCAAAATACATTTGGGTCCAAAAATAACAAAAACTACGACTTTATTCAGCATTGGCTTCTCTTCCGCGTTTGTGTTCAATCCTCAAATAAAGATTCAAACGGTTATGAGTCAGTGAATCGATTCATGATTCGGATCGCCAATGTCTCGTGATTTCAGCAGCTTGACACGCGATCCGAATCATGACTGTTTTATTTTTTATTTGAGGAACACGGAAGAGAAGACAAAGCTGAATAAAATCGTAATTTTTGTTACTTTTGGACCAAAATGTATTGCCGACGTTTACAAAAGAGTCTAACTAACCAACGGACTAAATATAAAATATCCTAACCTGTGTGTGAAGAGGAACGGCGGTCCTGCGGGTGTGGAACGACATATTTATTTTATTCAGTTTCTCTAGCTAAAAACTAAAGTTAGACCCACCTGACAAACCTGAAAAGCATTGTTTATTTTATTAGTATCTTTGCTCAATAGTATTTATTTGTGCTACTACTTCTATTAAAGTTATTTGTTCTTATTTTCTTTTCATTTTTATTTGCCGGTAGTCCTTTTTCCCCTGAACATAAACTGAACCGTAAAACCGAACCGTAATAAAACCATGAACCTAAAACCGTGATACAAACCGAACCGGGAGCAATCTGTACGGTTATCCTCCTAGCGAAGGGGGGCCACAAAATTTGGTAAATTTTCAAAGGGTGCCATGACTAAAAAAAGGTTGGGAAACATTAGCCTAGAAATCTAGACGCACCGTAGCGGCAGCTAATCTAATCTGCCGTGAGTGTCCTCTAGCAACTCTCAATACACTTCTGAGCTGTAAACGCCGAACTCTGGTCGGGCCAATCACATCGTGTCTAGAGTCGGTGGGCGGGGCTTAACGTAATGACGGTAGAGTTGCGCTTGTGTGCTTCTAGTAAACACAGAAACTGGCGAACGGCGGTCTGTTGAATCAGCTTTGACCGCGACTCTGGAAGACTTGAGTTGAGCTTTTCTCTGAGAAAAGAACAAAGAACGGCACTGAAGTCATTCTGAAGAAGGGAAGATGTGTTCGAGTTTAGCCAACCGGATACGGCGAATGTTTAATCTGTCAGCTCCGCTTCGGTGCTCTGGTTGGTTGTAGCGCTATCCAATCGCGTGCAGAGGGAGTTTGACAGACAGCACTCTTAGAAGAAAACGTTATATCGGCGCTACGTATTTGGAACCCCTAAAAGGTTCTATATAGAAGTATGATATACTCCAAAGAACCTTTTTATGCTAAAAAAATGACAAGAAAGAACCCTTTTGGCACTTAGAGTTCTATATAGTACACAGCAAAAAATGATTTTCTTATTTAGTATTTGTGTTTTGTTTCTAGTCTAAATATCTAAAAATTAAGAGAGTTTTTGCTTACAAAAAAATACAAAAGTAAGTAAGAAAACCATTTTTTTTTCCAAACATCGGGATGTGGCTCTGAGTTATCAGGATAAGTTCGCTGTCGAGCGCGAAGACGTCTCTAATTTGACCGTTAGCATCTGATCTCACTCAGTGACTGGCTTCTCAGAACAGGACGGAACCATGCAGTAAATGGGGAGACACTTTTTTTTGCCAGAAATGCATAATTTTGTTTTATTTGTTACTCTGGTAGATTATACATTTACAATTTATATTTCATTATTACTATTACTGTTACTAATAATCGATCTCTTGGGGCCCCCTCAGCTCCTATAAGAGTCCTGAGTCCTGATGGTGCTCTCAGACTGAGTTCTGGATGAGCTCCTATAAGAGTCCTGAGTCCTGATGGTGCTCTCAGGCTGAGTTCTGGATGAGCTCCTATAAGAGTCCTGAGTCCTGATGGTGCTCTCAGGCTGAGTTCTGGATGAGCTCCTGTAAGAGTCCTGAGTCCTGATGGTGCTCTCAGGCTGAGTTCTGGATGAGCTCCTATAAGAGTCCTGAGTCCTGATGGTGCTCTCAGACTGAGTTATGGATGAGCTCCTATAAGAGTCCTGAGTCCTGATGGTGCTCTCAGGCTGAGTTCTGGATGAGCTCCTATAAGAGTCCTGAGTCCTGATGGTGCTCTCAGACTGAGTTCTGGATGAGCTCCTATAAGAGTCCTGAGTCCTGATGGTGCTCTCAGACTGAGTTCTGGATGAGCTCCTATAAGAGTCCTGAGTCCAGATGGTGCTCTCAGACTGAGTTCTGGATGAGCTCCTGTAAGAGTCCTGAATCCTGATGGTGCTCTCAGACTGAGTTCTGGATGAGCTCCTATAAGAGTCCTGAATCCTGATGGTGCTCTCAGGCTGAGTTCTGGATGAGCTCCTGTAAGAGTCCTGATGGTGCTCTCAGACTGAGTTCTGGATGAGCTCCTGTAAGAGTCCTGAATCCTGATGGTGCTCTCAGACTGAGTTCTGGATGAGCTCCTATAAGAGTCCTGAGCCCTGATGGTGCTCTCAGACTGAGTTCTGGATGAGCTCCTATAAGAGTCCTGAGTCCTGATGGTGCTCTCAGACTGAGTTCTGGATGAGCTCCTATAAGAGTCCTGAGTCCTGATGGTGCTCTCAGACTGAGTTCTGGATGAGCTCCTGTAAGAGTCCTGAGTCCTGATGGTGCTCTCAGACTGAGTTCTGGATGAGCTCCTATAAGAGTCCTGAGCCCTGATGGTGCTCTCAGACTGAGTTCTGGATGAGCTCCTGTAAGAGTCCTGAGCCCTGATGGTGCTCTCAGACTGAGTTCTTGATGAGTTCCTGTAAGAGTCCTGAATCCTGATGGTGCTCTCAGACTGAGTTCTGGATGAGCTCCTATAAGAGTCCTGAGTCCTGATGGTGCTCTCAGACTGAGTTCTGGATGAGCTCCTATAAGAGTCCTGAGTCCTGATGGTGCTCTCAGACTGAGTTCTGGATGAGCTCCTGTAAGAGTCCTGAGTCCTGATGGTGCTCTCAGACTGAGTTCTGGACGAGCTCCTATAAGAGTCCTGAATCCTGATGGTGCTCTCAGACTGAATTCTGGATGAGCTCCTGTAAGAGTCCTGAGTCCTGATGTTGCTCTCAGACTGAATTCTGGATGAGCTCCTATAAGAGTCCTGGGTCCTGATGGTGCTCTCAGGCTGAGTTCTGGATGAGCTCCTGTAAGAGTCCTGAGCCCTGATGGTGCTCTCAGACTGAGTTCTGGATGAGCTCCTATAAGAGTCCTGAGTCCTGATGGTGCTCTCAGACTGAGTTCTGGATGAGCTCCTATAAGAGTCCTGAGTCCTGATGGTGCTCTCAGACTGAGTTCTGGATGAGCTCCTATAAGAGTCCTGAGTCCTGATGGTGCTCTCAGACTGAGTTCTGGATGAGCTCCTATAAGAGTCCTGAGTCCTGATGGTGCTCTCAGACTGAGTTCTGGATGAGCTCCTATAAGAGTCCTGAGTCCTGATGGTGCTCTCAGACTGAGTTCTGGATGAGCTCCTGTAAGAGTCCTGAGTCCTGATGGTGCTCTCAGACTGAATTCTGGATGAGCTCCTGTAAGAGTCCTGAGTCCTGATGGTGCTCTCAGACTGAATTCTGGATGAGCTCCTGTAAGAGTCCTGGGTCCTGATGATGCTCTCAGACTGAATTCTGGATGAGCTCCTATAAGAGTCCTGGGTCCTGATGGTGCTCTCAGACTGAATTCTGGATCAGCTCCTATAAGAGTCCTGGGTCCTGATGGTGCTCTCAGGCTGAATTCTGGATGAGCTCCTATAAGAGTCCTGAATCCTGATGGTGCTCTCAGACTGAATTCTGGATGAGCTCCTGTAAGAGTCCTGAGTCCTGATGGTGCTCTCAGACTGAATTCTGGATGAGCTCCTATAAGAGTCCTGGGTCCTGATGGTGCTCTCAGGCTGAGTTCTGGATGAGCTCCTGTAAGAGTCCTGAGCCCTGATGGTGCTCTCAGACTGAGTTCTGGATGAGCTCCTATAAGAGTCCTGAGTCCTGATGGTGCTCTCAGACTGAGTTCTGGATGAGCTCCTGTAAGAGTCCTGAGTCCTGATGGTGCTCTCAGGCTGAGTTCTGGATGAGCTCCTGTAAGAGTCCTGATGGTGCTCTCAGACTGAGTTCTGGATGAGCTCCTATAAGAGTCCTGAGTCCTGATGGTGCTCTCAGACTGAGTTCTGGATGAGCTCCTATAAGAGTCCTGAGTTCTGATGGTGCTCTCAGACTGAATTCTGGATGAGCTCCTGTAAGAGTCCTGAGTCCTGACGGTGCTCTCAGACTGAGTTCTGGATGAGCTCCTATAAGAGTCCTGAGTCCTGATGGTGCTCTCAGACTGAATTCTGGATGAGCTCCTATAAGAGTCCTGAGTCCTGATGGTGCTCTCAGGCTGAGTTCTGGTCTCAGGCTGAGTTCTGGATG
>NC_090184.1:47033646-47041146 GCF_024679245.1 Pseudorasbora parva
AGAGAGAGAGAAAGTGAGAGAGAGAGAGAGAGAGAGAGAGAGAGAGAGAGAGAGAGAGTTAGAGAGAGAGAGAGTTTATCATATGGCAGATCTACACAAAGAGCTGTCAGTCCCGCGAGGCCACGCCCCCAGCCGGAGCGAGTGGGCGGAGCCTCGTGTCTGCAGGTCAGGCTGATCTCAGTGAGAGAGACTGACCGGAGCGGCGCGTGTCCGTGAGGAAGCACATCACCATCATCATCACCATCATCATCATCACCGGCGCGGCCGCGCGCATCACCGGGCAGCGGATCATGTCGGACTCGGATATGTCCGAGTTCGCGAGTATCGTGGAGCGCATCGAGAGAGGCGAGGTGAGATTCATCCGACACACACACACACACACACACACACACACACACACACACACACACACACACACACACACACTCGCTGTTTCATGTGATGCTGGATGGTGTTACTGATGCTTTATGATGCTCTGCAGAGGGTTGAGATCAATATACATTAATATGCATCCGCCTCAAGATCCCGTGCAGATGACGTCACTTCTCTACGCTGCGTTGATTTATAATATTGTGCACGTGTGAGCTCGTGTTAGCGGGAAGGCTTTGATGATGATGATGAAGATGGTGTGTATAATGTGCCGTTCTGTCGCGGACCCCGCCCATTATTTAAATACTAAATGGTTTCGCTGCAGGGTTGCTATAGTGACGGGCAGTGACTCCGCCCACTCTCGGCTTTTGCTCTCCAGCGTCGCAACGCTCGCGCAGTAACGCGCGTCCTCCTAAAGTTAGTTCAGTTCTCCTCAGTCGCGGAGTTTAACCGGAGTTTAACCGGAGTTTGACGTTATTTTGCTCGCAATGTCCAGGCGAAGCTCGATCCTGGTGAGTCCCTGAATCCGGTTCAGTTTCTTCATCCTCTCAGTGAACCTGCTATTGTGTGTGTGTGTGTGTGTGTGTGTGTGTGTAAGAGGGATAGTTAAGCCGATTGTTTTGAGTTTTATACATGAGGCAAACAAACGCCCAGTAGATCTTCACAGCGTTAGATAATCGCACTTTTAGGCTTGGAATAGAAAGTCGAAAGTGAACAATGAGAGTCAGTTACTTCCCCAAGAGCGCGTGAGTCGAGAGTCATCTGAATCACTCGCCTCCTCTGAATCACTTGACTCCTCTGAATCACTCGGCTCCTCTGAATCATAGATACGTATACGTAACAAAGATTAGATTTAGCTTTTATTATGTTTATCTATGCCCTTAATCGCTCGACTCCTTTGAATCACTCTGCTCCTCTGAATCAATTGACTCCTCTGAATCACTCGGCTCCTCCGAATCATAGATATACATAATAAAGACTAGATTTTGCCTTAATTATGTACATCTATACCCTGAATCGCTCGACTATTCTGAATCACTCGGCTTCTCTGAATCACTTGACTCCTTTGAATCACTGCTCCTCTGAATCGTATATAAATAATAAAGACTAGATTTAGCCTTAATTATGTATATCTGTGCCCTTAATCGCTCAACTCCTCTGAATCGTTCGGCTCCTCACGTGTGGTCAGACTGCTTTTGTCTTGTTTCTGTTTGTTTGCTCCTTTGAATCATATATAAATAAAGATTAGATTTCGCCTTTATTATGTATATCTATGCCCTGAATCGCTTAGCTTCTCTGAATCACTCGGCTCCTCTGAATCTCTTGACTCCTTTGAATCACTCAGCTCCTCTGAATCATATATAAGTAATAAAGATTAGATTTAGCCTTTATTGTGTATATCTATGCCCGGGATGAGCCGAGTGATTTGGAGGAGGAATAGCTCCCATCTGGTCGTACCTGTTTTGTGGTGTTGTGTTGTGGTGTTTTGTGGTGTTGTGTTGTGGTGTTTGTTTGTTCAGTAACTGGGGCTGTTTGTCTGCAGGTTCCGATGAAGAACATCGAGAGGGAGCTGATCTGTCCGATCTGTAAGGAGTTGTTCACTCACCCACTCATCCTGCCCTGTCAGCACAGCATCTGCCATAAATGTGTGCGAGAGCTGCTGATGCCGAACCACGATGACTCGTTCAGCACCGACGCCGGCTCCGAGTGCTCGAACCCGGGCAGCCCGCGCGCCAGAGTGCCGTCCCCGAGCATGGAGCGGCTGGACCGGCTGGTGCGATCCGGTAAACTATCACCTCCTCAAACTCTCACAGATAGGCTCCTTCTGTCCATAACACTATACAGTTTGATTAGAAGTCTGAAATGTGATTTTAATATTTTAAAGATTCATGTATCGTAAGAGAACTTAGCATTCCGAATGTATAAAGCTGATGTGCATTTTGCCTTGGCCAAAGTTGTTTATTTGTTGGTATCCTCTTAGAATCGGAGTGAGACCCAAAGCAGATTAACCCTCAGCCTTCCCTCGGGTCATTTTGACCCAAAACAACAAAAAGTTGTGTTGTCCAAGACAAGGACGTTTGTCGCACTTTAAAAACGAATACACAATAAAATTGACTGTATTCTCAGAGCTTTGTGGTTAAAATTTAAAAAAGTAACACATCAGCCCCTCACGGGTCAATTTGACCCGCTTTAGGAATGAATGTACTCAGAAAAATGCTAAAACTTTACCAGAAAATGCTGTTATAACATCTCTGTGTGTGAGAGATTCTGAGATATTAAAGGGGTTATGCACGAAATTGTGAATTATTTTGAATTTAAATTTGAAAGAATGTGATTTTAGAAACTATTTATTGATAAAAGTCTAGAAATGTAAAGGTAAAACTAGCTTTAAATGAATGCAGCCTGTAGGGAAGGGTTGGGGATAAAGGAGCTGGTGCTGTTATGAAGCGGGTCAGGAGTCTTTCCTCATGCTGTTGGCTCTCATTGCAGTTCCCTCAGGAATGTGATGCTGTGTTCATGTGTGTACAGTCATTGGCTGAATGCGGTGTCACTCCACTTCTGTTGTCCTGTCTCACTCTTCTCTCTGTCGCCCGCAGCCTCCCTGAGGAGGTCGTTTGGAGGGAGAGGTAGATGTGGGTCACGTGACCTCTTGAGCTGTAGTGTGTCTGTAGATCCCTGTGTGCTGCTGCTCTTCTGCTGGTGTGGCGAACTGGAACTAAGCCGAACCGGGAGCGTTGCCGCGCTGAACCTGTAGCGAACCAGAACCGTGCCGAATTCGAAACGTTGCCGTGCCGAACCCGTAGCGAACCGGAACTGTGCCGAACCCGAAGCGAACCGCAACCGTGCCGAATTCGAAGCGTTGCCGCACCGAACCCGTAGCGAACCGGAACTGTGCCGAACCCGGAGCAAACCGGAACCGTGCCAAACCCGTAACATTGCCGCGCCGAACCCGGAGCGAACCGTGCCGAACCCGAAACGTTGCCGCGCCGAACCCGGAGCGAACTGGAACAGTGCCGAACCTGGAGCGTTGCCGCACCAAACCCGTAGCGAACCGGAACTGTGCCGAATTCGAAGCGTTGCCGCGCCGAACCCGGAGCGAACCGGAACTGTGCCAAACCCGAAGCAAACCGCAACCGTGCCGAATTCGAAGCGTTGCCGCACCGAACCCGTAGCGAACCGGAACTGTGCCGAACCCGGAGCAAACCGGAACTGTGCCAAACCCGTAACATTGCCGCGCCGAACCCGGAAGGGAACCGGAACAGTGCCGAACCTGGAGCGTTGCCGCACCAAACCCGGAGCGAACCGGAACAGTGCCGAACCTGGAGCGTTGCCGCACCGAACCCGGAGCGTACCGGAACCGCGCCGAACCCGGAGTGAACCGGAACCGTGCCGAACCCGGAGTGAACCGGAACCGTGCCGAACCCAGAGCGATGCCGCCCAAACCCGGAGCGAACCAAAACCGCGCCGAACCTGAAACGTTGCCAC
Organism: Pseudorasbora parva; assembly: GCF_024679245.1. Taxonomy (NCBI): domain Eukaryota; kingdom Metazoa; phylum Chordata; class Actinopteri; order Cypriniformes; family Gobionidae; genus Pseudorasbora; species Pseudorasbora parva. The sequence continues at coordinate 47,037,502 of NC_090184.1, forward strand.
GCTGAACCCAGAGGTGAACCGGAACCGCACCGAACCCGAAACGCTGTTACGCCGAACCGGAACCGTGCCGAACCGGGGGCGTTGCCGAGAGAATATTGCGGCGTTTTTCTTCTAGATGACGGCAGCTGAACAAACAGCACTAAGCTTAACTCGTGATTTATTTATTGCTCGGTAGTATCTAAACGAGTACGACCCATCCATATCAAACGCTTCTCAACCCGATTAACACACACACACACACCTGTTTCTGGCCTGAGCGTTTATCTTTCCCTCTGAGTGTCATTTGTGGCAGCATCAGGTCCCAGCATGCAGTGCGGCAACCCCCCCCCCCCACACACACACACACACGCACATTCACAGCCTCAGCACAGCTGTCCTTCATCTCACACACTCGTCCCTGATCCGGCCGGCGCTCCATCGGCTCATCCGTGTCCGCATGCGTGGCTCCATCGGCTCATCTGCACGTCTGCATCCAGTGTGTGTTTCTGCATCAGCTCTTCTGTGTCATCTGCTTGGAGTGTTTTCTGTCAGCCTGGAATGATCTCTGCTTGTGCATTAGCGATAGCTCATCATGACCCTGACCTGCACAGCCGTCTCCTGTAGAGCTGCAGTGTGTGAGCGCTCAGGCTAAACTCTGGCGGACGGAGCTGCCACTTCTAATCTCGCCTTAGCCTGCCCAGTGTGTGTAACATCTCGCACTACATGAGCACCAGACCGTCAATGGAGTGCCTTTTCTGTGGAAGCAAGAGGAATTATTCTTCTGTAGTCTCTTTATTTATTATGCAATGACAATTATCACCAGTGCAGTTCCAGAATGTCTGGTTTTGCTTCCAGACAGATTTTTAATGGCGATGCCTCAGAAATTGGGCTCTTTCATGACATTAGGCTTGTTTGAGCTGAACCTGCCTGAAGTGAAGGCGAGACTAGGCCAGACGGAGCGCTCGGTCTTCTGCTGGTGGAGTCGACACCTGCGGATCAGAGACGGATATCACTCGTGCTGCTGATAAACTGGGTGTAATTTAAAGCGGTGGTAAAACATTCTTTCGAAGGCTTGATTATGTTGGTACACTGTAACGTGTTCATGCTTCATTATTATATTCCTATATTTTACCTTTATTCTACACTGCTCTGTCCCTCCTTGTAAAATCGGGCTGATGGTTTCTGGTTCTATGAAGCCGGTCCCTCAAATATACGCAATGGGCTCTGATTGGTTCGCTGGCCCAGCTGTGTTCTGATTGGCTTACGGCTTACTGCACGTGTATCAGAAACCCTCCCCTTTACCGGCCGTAAAGACTGCGGATCTATAGTGGTCGCTACTGAATGCCTTCTGTTGTATTTTTAGACTGGTTATAGCCAAATATCAATTAACCCAAAAGAGCACTGGCATTGGCTTTACTAGAGTAATCAAATTAAACACAGAACCATGTTTAGCATGCCTGTAGATCAACAGTACATAAATGCTCTGATCAAAGAATAATTTACACTAATTCCAAGTTCGCTGGTGAGATTTAAAAGTTTGTAACGTGAGCCATTTGTCAGATAACATTAAGTATGAATGAACATTTATCCATCTGGTTTACTGAGCCAAACAGTGTTTTTCATCTGTTTACTTCCTTGTACCATTAACAATACAAATTATTATAGGAGAAAACATTGACGGAAAATAAATCATACTTACAGGTTGTTGCTGTTTTTAAAGTTGGAACTGCTCCGTCTTTCAGGACAAGCCGTCGTGCGAATCCTGCATTGAACTCGCAGAGATTGTGGAAGATTTCCTCCGTAAAATGTGCAGCACAGAGAGCGAGATTTGGGTAATAATTATGAGAACAGAGTTAAAAATACATCAACCATTGATCCCTAACTCCCCAGTCCCTAGAAAGGCTGAACAAAGTGGACCTGCAATCCGGATGAAAATATCAGCGTTTCGTCAGCAACTAACTATACCACAGCAACTCTTCTCCACAGCAGTAAAAATGGCCCGCCCCCCTTATTCAATGTCCTCGGAGGAGGGGTTTATGTAAATATTGGGGTTAGTGATGTCACCAGCCCTGGAGGAATGTCTGTAGTTCCTACCAGCAGTTTGCTGTAGTCCTTAGAAATTGATTTCTTTAAAAGCAAATATCTCCTTTTGCTTTAAACTTTGAACGCTGTAACTTTGCAGATGTTGTTTATGCTCAAACAGCGACACTACACGCTAGCTAAAGTTAGAAAAGTGAACGCGTGTTTTACCACCCTTTTAAGTTCTGTTGCTTTTATATGAAAATAAACATGAACAAGACACCCAAAGTTTTATTTATTTCCATTTGAAAGATGTTTACTATATATAATATCCACTCCCCTAAAGGATTATTAGGAACACACACTAATGCTGTGTTTGACCCTTTCTCCTTCAGAACTGCCTTAATTCTCCGTGGCATTGATCATCAAGCTGCTGAAAGCATTCTTTAGAAATGTCGGCCCATATTGATAGGAGAGCATCTTGCAGTTGATGGAGATTTGTGGGATGCACATCCAGGGCACGAAGCTCCCGTTCCACCACATCCCAAAGATGCTCTATTGGGTTGAGATCTGGGGACTGTGGCGGCCATTTTAGTTCAGTCAACTCATTGTCATGTTCAAGAAACCAATCTGAAATGATTGGAGCTTTGTGACATGGTGCATTATCCTGCTGGAAGTAGCCCTCAGAGGATGGGCACATGGTGGTCATAAAGGGATGGACATGGTCAGAAACAATGCTCAGGTAGGCCGTGGCATTTAAACGATGCCCAATTGGCACTAAGGGGCCTAATGTGTGCCAAGAAAACATCCCCCACACCATTACACCACCACCACCAGCCTGCACAGTGGGAACAAGGCATGATGGATCCATGTTCTCATTCTGTTTACACCAAATTCTGACTCTACCATCTGAATATCTCAACAGAAATCGAGACTCATCAGACCAGGCCACATTTCTCCAGTCTTCAACTGCCCAATTTTGGTGAGCTTGTGCAGATTGTCGCCTCTTTTTCCTATTTGTAGTGGAGATGAGTGGTACCCGGTGGGATCTTCTGCTGGTGTAGCCCGTCCGCCTCAAGGTTGTGTGTGTTGTGGCTTCACAAATACTTTGCTGCATACCTTGGTTGTAACGAGTGGTTATTTCAGTCAAAGTTGCTCTTCTATCAGCTTGAATCAGTCGGCCCATTCTCCTCTGACCTCGAGCATCAACAAGGCATTTTCTCCCACAGGACTGCTGCAGACTGGATGCTCTTCCCTTTTCACACCATTCTCTGTAAACCCTAGAAATGGTTGTGTGTGTAAATCCCAGTAACTGAGCAGATTGTGAAATACTCAGACCGGCCCGTCTGGCACCAACAACCATGCCACGCTCAAAACGGCTTAAATCACCTTTCTTTCCCATTCTGACGTTCAGTCTGGAGTTCAGGAGATTGTCTTGACCAGGGCCACACCCCTAAATGCACTGAAGAACTGCCATGTGATTGGCTGATTAGATAATTGCATTAATGAGAAATTGAACAGGTGTTCCTAATAATCCTTTAGGTGAGTGTGTATATACATAAGATGATATCACAAGCTTTAAAATCATACGTCAGTAAGTTGTTCCCCATCGTGCTTTAGTCGACTGGCTCTATAATCCGACGCGTC